>NC_056725.1:419467965-419770304 GCF_019279795.1 Protopterus annectens
TTTGCTAGCTGCATATGGGAGACCATATGTCAATTCCCTGAAAACATTTCACATTAAAATAATTCAGGGACTTTTAATAAGGTAATGGTATAAAACACAAGCATTCTGGCCCAGAAGTTTGCACCTCTTTTGAGAGGGTACATTACCTTTGACTGTGAAAAAATCCCAAACAGGCAATGTTCATACTGCTCTTTGATAGATACTGTCACTGCCCAAAGGTCATGTCAGTAATCAATCAAAAGTGACACTATGACAGACATTTGATGTCATGCATCAGCTGTCCTCAGAAATTTTGCCTAGACGTTAAATATCACCCCATACATATTGGCAGACAAGAAAAGCCGTCTAAAATCTTGTATTTACCAGATGTATATAAGAGGCCATATGTCAGTTTCACAAATACAGTTCACAACAGAAAACAACAAAAAAAGATGTCTGTTAAGGTGTTTGTTACAAAACACACACTAGCTCAGTGAAATGGCCAACTTCTGATGGGGTATGCTACCTTTAACTGTGAAGGAATCACATAAACATAATGGCCATTTAGCATTTTGACATACCCCCCCCAAAAAAAAAATATATCTCTAGTCAATCAGAAATTATTTGTAATTGCCACTTGCTTTCAGAAATCACTTGCACTCAGCCTTTTGTGCAAAGCACAAAGAAGAAACCGTGCATATTTCCAGGCTGTAACAACAAAAGCCCTCTGAAATGCTAAATTTACTAACTGTTTTAAGAGGGCATACTTCATTTTCTTGAAAAAAATCACAATTAAAAAGTAATGAACTTCTAATTAGTTATCTTTTTTTTAAAAAATTGAGACATCTTTATTAAATTATCATGTATGACATAGCCAGTCATAAATTTGTATAAATGAAAACAAACCTTATTGACATTTTCAGTTGCAAACATTACATAGCTCATTCAGTTCTGGCTTCCCTTAAACCTCATTCTCCTTTCAAAACATTATTATCCATGTATTGTTCCCACAATTCCAAATTTATTCTATGTAATTTGCTCCCACCCTTTACTAAAGATCCCACTTCCCAGTTGTTTCATCTCTGTTACTATATTCTCTACTTCTAGTACAGTTGGTTTAGATTTGATTTCAATTTTCCAGTAATTGCTTTTTTGCCAGCCACCAGAATTAAATTCAGCAAGGCCTTGCTGTGTCTAGGCAGTTCTGATTCTGTATCACAACCCAAACAAATAATTTTCTTAGTTACACCAATTTCCTTACCCTTTATTTCTGAAAGAGTAGTCTGCAAGGAGTTTTTAAAGTCTGGCAACTCATTACACTCACAAAAACTATGTCCCCTTACCTCTTTCTTCCCCATCACAACTCCCAACATTTGCATTCTACCTGAGGTAAACTTCTTTGGAGTCTGCTTGGGGTATAAAAATACCTATGCAAACACATCCAAGCAGAAATCCTAAGTCTCCTAGACTTTATATGTATGGCTCCTAAGTATGCAACATTCTCCCATTGTTTTTTCAATCTCCCTTCCCAATCCTTTCTAACCTATTCTGATTGATTCCTATAGTTATTTTGCAATATTTTGTATGCCATACTAATTATCCATTTTTAACAGTAACTTCTGTTCTAGATTCTACTAAAAATTCTACCAGTTCACTTAAGATCCCCCTATTTCTTTCTCTTTGCTTGTACTCTGATATCAATCCTTGATAGGGAAGGCGATCTGTAGCTTGCAGCATATACATTTTTGGAGACTTCCCATTCTATTACATTTCCCTGTTTAGTGATTTGTTCCTAATATCTTGGATCCTTTTCCAATTTTCTCCAGTAAATCACAATCAACCCTATCGGCAGAATCTCCTTTCTCCATCCCTGTGTTGGCTTAGGTCTTAGAATATGTTCATCCTTGTCTCTTTCTTGAGCCGCCCCGTTTCATCATCATTCCTTTCCACTTTGAATTATAGCTTTCTGCTTGTGCTGTATATAGGAGCCTTAACTGGGTAGCTCAGAAATACCCCTTCATATCAGGTAACCCCCATACCACCATGTTCTATTAAAAGGATCAACTTATCCCACTTAACTCTTGCCCTCTTCCCCACACAGGTAAAATATGTCAACTCTTTATCAATTGCTATCCACATCTTCTCCTCTGGTTGATAAAATATGCCTGACCTGTGTATAAAACTAAATGGACTAAAACATTTTCACTGCTTGTATCTTGCTATCCATATCCATAAAACACAGCGTACAGTTTCTTACTTTTTTTTTATAATCTTTTGTTTAGTCCCTTCCCACATATCCATACCTGCCTTAACAGAATTCCTTTTAGTTATACTCCTAAATACTGCATTTTATTATGTCCCCATAAATATGGGTATTGCTGAACCAATTTGTGTGCGAGTACATAGTTTACAGCTATTGCCTTTGTTTTATCTTGATTCATTTTGTATCCTGAAAAGACTTGAAACTGTCTCATGATATTCTACAACACTGAAATATCTTTTTCTGGTTTTATTGGATGTAAAATAATATAATTTGCAAATAAAGCCAACTTTTTTTAAGTAGCATACCAATTATATCCATGAATTTCTGAGTCCCTTATTTTCTTTGCCAGTGATTCTAAATATAACACAAATAACAAAGGGGAAAGATGACACCCCTGCCTGATTCCTCTACTCAAACAGAACTTATCGAAGAGGACCCCCCCCACTTCAGTTTAAACTCTGATCCCTCATATATCCTCCAAATTAGCCATATAATTTTATCAGAGATTGAAATTGCTTCTATTGCCCTACTCACAAAATCCCAGCTTATTCTGTCAAATGCTTTTCCTTCATCAAGACCCACCAACAACCATGGTATTTCCTTACATTTTGCTTCCCTCTGGATCATCATTGTTCTGTTAATGTCAACTGTTTGCCTTCCTTCCACAAAACAACCTTGATCCATATCTATCATTTTGGCATCACCTTCTCCACTAGCCATTATAGACATAAACACTTTATAGTCATGGTTTAGAATCAAAATGGTCTTATATGAAGGTAAATCTGATGGGTCTTTGCCCTCTTTAGGTGTTACAGGCACCACCGCTTTCTTCCAGTATGTTGGTGTGTCTCCTTCTTTCAAAATACTGTTATACAAAACCTTCCAGATCTTTATCACTGTCTTCCCTCATAGCTTCCAAACTTCCACAGGAATACCATCTGTTCCTGGAAACTTTCCTATAGGTTGGTTATACATCACCATTTTGATTTAATTGTTAGTTAGTGAGCTTCATCTACCTCTAACCTTGGCATATTTAATTATTCCATAAACATTTCCAATAGTATTTTTTCTTGATTTCCACATTTCTGTGCTTCATACAGATTTTCATAAAATTTCCAAAATATTTCTAATCCCTCTAGTGAATCACTGGTTATTTTTCCTGTTATAGGCTCCCCACAGTTATCAACAACTCTTTCTACTTTCTGTTGCCTGGACCATTGTGCTAAATGTTTTTGTGCCCTGGAGTTACCAAAACCAGTTGCTTGACAGTGATCTTTCTAAACTCATACATATTATTGAGCTAGTCCCTTATTTTCTCTTTAGCACTCAGCAGTTGCACCTTTTCTTGTTTTGTGAGATTCCCCCTATTCTGCAAAACGTTAACCTTTGTCAGTCCTTCTAAATAATTGTTACTTCTTAACCATATCTCTCTCTTATTTCCACCCTATTTTTAAACTCCACTTTAATTTTATCCCACTCCCTAGCTATATTTTCAGAAGAAATTTCTATCTTCTGTAGTAACGCTCCAATAATTTCCATTACCTATTCCTTAAATTCTTCACTTTTTAACAGATGAGGGAGGAAGTGCCAGTGTCTCATTTTTATTTTATTACCCTGCATTTTTATTTTAGTTATTATTGACACATGATCTGAAGTAGTTATTGGATGTGTATCAAAACTTAGTTAATTGCACATGTTCATGTGAAATGTCTGTCTAGCCTAGCCCAGTTTTTGTACATTGGGGAATAATATGTAAATTCTGTCTGAACTCCTGCCACTGAATCACATTTTCCATACTAAATATTTTCATAAATTTCTTCAAAAAAATCTACCCTAATTTGTTATATTTTTCCTTCTAGGCCCCCAGGTGCATCCTCAATGCTGCAAATCAAATTCCAGTCCCCTCTTATAAGTAATATTCCCTTCTGATAGGTTGTCTTGGAACAAAAACATATACATACTGTTCCAGTGGATTGGGTCCTTGCTGAGAAGGTACAGTATCTCTGAACCTAATGGAATCACTGAAATGTATTGGTCATATTGCTGTTTAACAAATACTACTCTATCCAAAAAGAATGTTAGTCAGAAATGATCCTGTATCTATCTACTGTTTGCTTTCATGCGTCATGTCCACCATAAATATCTTACTGAGAGGAAACAAAAAAAAAATACAAAAGCCACAGTACTTTATTTCATATTACTGTTACTAGACAAATACACTCACCCAGAGTCATATTTTTATTGTATAATTTTCATGTAATGACCTTCTGTTTGCACATGCAACATGCCTTCAGCCCATTCACTATAACCAAAATCATGCAAGTAAGGGACAGGTGCATGGCCAAAAATAACTAATGTCCAGAAAAATAAATGACCAGCACTTAACATTCAAGTGCTGGCAGTTTGTTCTTCTCATCCCCTTCCCCATAAAGGAATCCACTGTCTGCATACACTTATGATGTCTCATCATGAGGAAGGTTAAAAAAAATCAGGACAGTAATTTATTTCAACCTCTCGCTCTTGAACATGTGTACATGCTCCTGGCATTGTCCACTTGCATCAATTCTGCATAACTCCTTTGCATACTTTCTTTGTAAGTGGAGCCCATCTCTCATAAGATTTTGTCAAGTCTACCAAGGGTGTTGTGAGGGGCTGCAACACTTATACCCACTAACTAAAATAACCATTCTCTGGGTTCATACCAGTTGTGAAGAGGGAGCCAAGTTAGGAGAGTCCATTGATCATTCCTCCCACTCGCTAAAAGCAACCAGTGCCCAGACCCCCTTAAACTAGCACTGTGAATGACTGTTTTGCATAACATGTAATTGCCCTCTGCTTTCATACACAGCCCCCCTCCCACATCCACACAGCCACTTAAGGCAATCGGTGTAATCAATGTCATGCATGACTGATAAAAGCAATGAAATAGCAGCCACAGTAATCTACTTCATTTGCAACTATAGGGCAGAAATAAAATAACAGCCACAATAATCTACTTCACTTCATATATAGGGCACATCACCCTGAACAGCAACTTAATCAAAATTAATCAGAAAAATGATACGGCTGTGTTTGGATTCCTGCCAAAAAAAACAACAAAGAATCACCCCGGATGTTTGTTTCCCTGGTACTTCACTAAGGATCAAACACAAATGCCAAGAGGTCCAGCAAGACAAACAACGTTCTCAGTAGAAAAACCACTTTAATGTGAGGAGCTTGATAAAATCCTTTATCAATACTGAAAATACAAATGCAAATGCAGAGTATATATAGGTCTAAAAAAGTCACATGACCGGCAGCCAAGAAGTCACATGACCCAATCATTAAAAGAAAACATGTAGAAATAAAAAAATATGCAAAGCTAAAAAATGCAACAACAAAACTTTGCTTTTTTAAAAATATACATTCTTCCTTTTTTTAAAAATATACATTCTTCCTTTTTTAAATGTTTTTTGTTTTCATATATGCATTACGCTGTTGCATTTTTTAGCTTTGCATATTTATCTATTTCTACATGTTTTCTTTTAATGATTGGGTCATGTGACTTCTTGGCTGCCGGTCATATGACTTTTTTAGACCTATATATACTCTGCATTTGCATTTGTATTTTCAGTATTGATAAAGGATTTTATCCGAAAGCTTTGCTCCTCACATTAAAGTGTTTTTTCTACTGAGAACGTTGTTTGTCTTACTTCACTAAGGATTACAGTCAGAAATGGCAGTCATCAGAGCTTTCGGGCAATATGCTGCATTCTTCCTAACCAGATCAGAGCAGTGATCGCCTGATTGTGATCATTGTAAATGCCCTTTGCTTTTTTATACCATCTGCCACCTCCAAAATAGATAACTACTTCTGCTGATCACTTCCAATCACTAAAAGTGATAAAAAATAGCAGTGGCAATGTAGATCACATTGCTGTTGCGGAATTAATCTCTTTACTTTGCCCTTAACACACAGCTAAAAAAAAAAAATAAAAACTTGGTCATTCCTCTCAGCCTCTTAGCACAACAACCATGAGCAAAAGTTAGGACAGAGATCCATAATCACTGACACATTTGAAATATTCCTCCTCTTATGAACATAGAAACTGACTAGTATAACAAGTTTTCCATCAGCATCCATTTTTCTAAAGTATATAAATAATCTTCTTCTTGCGGCTGTTCCCGTTAGGGGTCACCACAGCTGATCATCTGTTCCTATTTCTTCCTGTCCTCTGCATATTTGTCTGTCACACCAACCCACCTGCATGTACTCTCTCACCACACATCCATAAACCTTATCTTAGGCCTTCCTCTTTTCCTCTTACCTGGCAGCTCCATCCTTTGTATCCTTTTCCCAGTATACCCAGCACCCCTCCTCAACACATGTCTAAACCAACGCATTCTTGCCTCTTAGGCTTTGTCTCCAAACCATCCAACCTGAGCAGACTCTCTAATATACTGATTCCTAATCCTGTCCATCCACGTCACACCCAATGCAAATCTTAACATCTTTAACTCTGCCACCTCCAGCTCTGACTTGTGTCTTTTCGTCAGTGCCACCATCTCCAAACCATATAACATAGCTGGTCTCACTACCATCTTGTAGACCTTCGCCACCCACTCTACCCTGCCTGTACTCTCTTCTTCACCTCTCTTCCACACTCACCATTACTCTGAACTGTTGATCCCAAGTACTTAAACTCATCCACCTTCACCAACTCTTCTCCCTGCTTCCTCACCATTCCTCTATCCTCCCTGTCATTTACACACATATATTCTGTCTTAGTCCTGCTGACCTTAATTCTTGCCCTCCCTAGAGCATATCTCCACCTTTCCAGGGTCTCCTCAACTTGTTCCCTACTCTCACTTCAGATCACAGTGTCATCCGCAAACATCATAGTCCACGGGGACTCCTGTCTGAACTCGTCTGTCAACCTTTCCATCACCATTGTAAATAAGAAAGGGATCAGAGCTGATTCTTGATGTAATCCCACTAATCCCACCTCCACCTTGAACGGCTCTGTCACTCCTACTGCAGATCTCACAACTGTCGCACTTCCCTCATACATATCCTGTACCACTTTTGCATACTTCTTTGCCACTCCCAACTTCCTCATACAGTGCCACAACTTTTCTCCAGGCATTCTATCATATGCTTTCTCTAAGTCCACAAAGACACAGTGCAACTCCTGACCTTCTCTGTGCTTTTCCATTAACACCCTCAGAGCAAACCTTGCATCTGTAGTGCTTTTTCCCGGCATGAAACCATACCACTGCTTACTAATCACCCCCCCCCCTTCTTAACCTAGCTTCAACTACTCTTTCCCATAACTTAATGCTGTGACTGATCAGTTTTATCCCTGTGTAGTTACTACAGCTCTGCACATCACCCTTATTCTTAAAAATTGGTACCAAAACACTTTTTCTCCACTCCTCGGGCATCCTCTCACTTTCCAAGATTACATTAAACAATCTGGTTAAAAACTCTACTGCTGTCTCTCGTAAACACCTTCATGCTTCCACAGGTATGTCATCTAGACCAACACCTCTTCCATTCTTCATCCTCTTCATAGCTGTCCTTACTTCTCCTTGCTAATCCATTGCACTTCCTGATTCACTATCCCCACATCATCCAACCTTCTCTCTCTCTCTCTCATTCTCTCCATTCATCAGCCCCTCAAAGTACTTTTTCCATCTGCTCAACACACTCTCCTCATTTGTGAGTACGTTTCTCTCATTATCCTTTATCACCCTTACCTTCCCAGCTTGGTCCCTCTGTCCAGCCAATCGGTACAGGTCCTTTTCTCTCTCCTTAATGTCTAACCTTTCATACAACACTCCATACAACTTATCCTTTGCCTTTGCCACCTTCTGTCTTTGCCATATGCATCATCCCCTTATACTTTTGTTTACTTTCTTCACCTTATACTCGTGTTTACTTTCTTCACCTCTCTGACAATCCCATTTCTTCTTATCCAACCTCTTTCTGTATATACTCTCCTGTACTTCCTCATTTCACCACCAGGTGTCCTTGTCTTTCTTCTTCTGCCCAGATGTTAAACCAAGCACCTTTCTAGCTGTCTCCCTTACCATCTTTGCTGTAGTTACCCAGCTATTCAGTAGCTCTTTACTGCCACCCAGTGCCTGTCTTAACTTTTCCCTTAACTCCACCTCACAGTCATCCTTTTTCAGCTTCCACCATTTGATCCTTGGTGCTGCCCTCCCACTCCTCCTCCTCTTCTTGATCACCAACGTCATCCTACAGACCACTATCCTATGCTGCCTAACTACGCTTTCACCTGCCACCACTTAACAGTCTCCAATCTCCTTCAGACTGGCCTTCCTGCATAGGATATAATCCACCTGTGTGCATCTTCCTCCACTCTTGTATGTCATCCTGGGCTCCTCCCTCATCTTAAAATACATATTCACCACAGCCATATCCATCCTTTCTGCAAAGTCCACTACCATATGACCTTCTGCGTTCCTCTCCTTAACACCATACCTACCCATCACTTCCTCATCCTCTCTGTTCCCTTCACCAACATGCCCACTGGAGTAGATGTCAATCACCACACTCTCACCCTTGGGTACACTCACCATCACTTCATCCAATCACTTCAAAATTTCTCTTTCTTATCCATCACACAACCAACTTGCAGAGCATATGCATTAATAACATTCATACTCACACCATAAGTTTCCAACTTCATAAACATCACTCTGTGTGACACCCTTTTCACTTCCAAAACACTCTTGGCATACTATTCCTTCAGGATACTTCTACACCATGATAGAATAATTTGAACTTTCCTCTGATACACCTGACCTTATTCCCCTTCCATCTGGTCTCTTGCACACACAATATATCAACCTTCCTTCTCTTATTCATATCAGCTATCTCTCTTCCTCTACCAGTCATATTGCCAGCATTCAAAGTTCCTACCCTCACAGTCACACTCCTAACCTTCCTTCTCTCTTCCTGCCTTCGGGCATGCCTTCTTCCCTTCTTCACCTTTGGCTAACAGTAGCCCAATTTCCAGAAGCACCCTGTTGGCTAACGGTACTGGTGGTGGTCATTGTTAACTCTGGCCTTGACCGATCCCGTATGGAAATCTGTATTGTTCTCTGCATATGTCATTTAGCAAAGGTTTTACACCCGATACCCTTCCTGACATAACCCTCCTCATTTATCCGGGCTTGGGACCGGCATGAAGAAATGCCAGGCTTGTGCATCCCCAGTAGCTGAGTTTAATGACATACATTTGAGTTACATATTCATATACTACTACTACTGAAGTATATGAATATGTGACTCAAATGTCTGTCATTATTAGTGTCCTCTATTCTCACCCATTTACCAGGGGATGAGAAGAAAGGTGCATGTTATATCTAGCCCAGCTTGAGCTTCAGTGTACTCATTTATTGAAATCTGCCACAACAAAAACCCCAGTAGTGGAAGAGTTCCTAGGAGATAGCTGTTTTGGCGTGTTCACTGCCAAGAAAAAAAAAGCATACATTTATTTTCTAACCTGCTTTAAGTATAAAGCAGCAATAATAATGAAAAATGCATAGCTTCTGTGTTTCCAACTCAAACAGATATTGTGTCTTTTTGGGAGAGTAGGAGCAAGACTCTCAAGAACTGTATGTCCCAACAGGATCAGGAGTGCAGACTGTAGACCACTGGAAATCCTATGGTGTAAGGTTGGACTCTACTTAGAAAGTGTAGACCTCTTGCTAGGTTGAGAGTAGTCTCTTGAAAGCCTTGGATGCTGAACTTGATGCTGTCCCAGGAAGTATTCCTGTCAGAACCAAGACACTTGAAGGTGGCTCAACCATAGAAGCTGTTCAACTTGGATCCAAGGCTGCCGCTGGAGCCAAACTATCAAGTGCTGATGTGAAAGACAGAATCTGAAGATCTCTGATGCCATCCTGTCAGAGTAGTCATCGATGGTTCAGCTGCAAGACTCTGGCTTGGACAGAGTCATTTCAGATTTTGTCAGAGAACGCACCAGAGTTGAAGACGTATGAAGCCTTGGTTCCAGTCCAGTTCTACCGTGAGCAAGAGTGTGATGTAGGGGCTCCAATCAGAGAGGTTGAAACAGAGAAGGAGCCATAAGGGAGTGAGGGGAAGAGAGAGATTTACTGAATCCAGTGGTAGCTGGATTCAGGACTACCCCCAGCTGGATCTGGGTCTGAAAGAAATGCATCATCATCCTGTATGCATCCACTTCGGTGAGACTCTGAGAAGATGTAGCTGTCCTCAGAGATGAAGCGGAAGAATGAGGTCTGAAAGAATAACATGGCCTATCCTGTAGGATTGGAGACTGGACCCTGGAGAAGATAGGATCCACGGAAAACTTAGAGCCACGGAGCTATTAACCATCAGATCCGAGAAGACACTGGCTCCGACAGACTGGAGGTCATAGCTGGCAGGAGCTACAAGGATGCTCGAAATGTGGACCTCTTTTTCAAAGGTTCTGATTTTTCTTTACCCTTTTCTTTTTCCTTGTTGTTTAGGCTTTTCCAGTTTCTTAGCTGATGATGATGGAGAAGGGAAGAAGCAGCCACAGACTTCTCAAGTGCTGAAGAGGGCTTCCCCCTTATGCTGGACTGAAAGATAAATAGGGAAGGAAACTTAGCATAGGAGGTAAGAAGGTGAAAAGGTACTTTTCTATTGGAGAAAATAGAGTATTAACCCAGCAACATCTCCTCGGCACCAAAGATCCGTCAAGCACTGAAGGTGGCAAACACAATCTGAGGTAGTTCATTCCTTGCACAAGGGTTTATTGGTAGCGGGAGGAGCCTGAGCACCAGATCCAAAGCTTGAGGAAGACTAAGGTCAGATTTCAGACCCATACTTTGAAGAATGGATAGAAAAGACAATATTAGATCAAGCAGTTCCACAAACACTCACTCTAAGACTTGAATCTCCATCAGTGAACAAATAAGTCATGCCAGAGGGACAAATTTATTTCTCAGTGCTTCTCCCATCTCTGGAATATCTTGCATAAAAAATTATAGTGATACCCTTGCTTTCTTTAAGGCAAAACTTAATGATTAGGTGGATGCCCATAGATTTATCCCCTTCCTGGCTTGCTTGTCACCCCTGGAGGTATGAGATGCTTAGTGAGGTCATGGTTGACAAGGATCAGCTCTGACTTGTATGCTTTATATGTTAGTGAATCTGTAAATGTGTTCCGTGTCCATCAATCTCATTTTTTCTGATCATAGTAATAGGACATGGGTAGTCAACCCATGTCCTATTACTATCTAGTCTAAGCATACAGTGGACAGGGGAAAAGTATAAAGCAAAATCAGGGATGTCCTGCAGAATCAGAGACTGTTAAGAGGTATGTCTTCTCCATGAAGATTAGAACTTTTTTCCACAGGAAAGTGATACAACAGACTACATTACTTTTTTCTTTTCTCGTTTTTCATTTTGCAACCAATCATGATGCCAGCTCTGCATCTGTATCTACCCAGCCAGCCAGTAAGATGCAGATGCCAGTGGGGCCAATTTTGCATGTTTCCTTATCTCCCCCCCCCCCAGATCCCAAAACACTTCAGCTGCTTTAGTAGATAATCAAGAAACGAGCTTGTTTCTTGATATTCTGCTATAGTAGTTGGAAAAAGTGTTTATTTTTTCCAACTGACCAATCACCCAAGGGCACAGTCTGAGTCTGTGGAAAGCGTCGGGGAGCTCACCCCCCCCTAAACCTATGGTTCCAGTACCGTTGCTTGAGAGAAGACCTTTGGATATCCCTCTGCGTGCGCGTGTGTGTGTATGTGTCTGTGTGTGTGTGTGTGTGTGAGCGTGTGTGTGTGAGCGTGTGTGTGTGTGTGTGTGAGCGTGTGTGTGAGCGTGTGTGTGTGAGCGTGTGTGTGTGAGCGTGTGTGTGTGTGAGCGTGTGTGTGTGAGCGTGTGTGTGTGAGCGTGTGTGTGTGTGAGCGTGTGTGTGTGTGTGTGTGAGCGTGTGTGTGTGAGCGTGTGTGTGTGAGCGTGTGTGTGTGTGAGCGTGTGTGTATGTGAGCGTGTGTGTGTGCGTGAGCATGTGCGTGAGCATGTGTGTGCGTGAGCGTTTGCGTGTGTGTGCGTGAGCGTGTGCGTGTGTGAGCGTGAAAGTGTGTGTGAGCGTATGCATGTGTGTGTAAGTAAATTCATCTGTTTGCGCACACATGCCTATATAGTATTATGTTGCACTTCAAAAAATTCACCTTGAATAGTTGTGGTTTAGACAGGTTATTTACATGTAAAGAAACAAGTATAGCAATTTGCCAAATGTGTTAAACAGCAGAAGAAAACTGTTAGCATTCTAGTCTAGTATTTGCCACAGTGGTTGGTGAAAACAGTAATGCTCCTACCACAGAGTGATAAGAACAGAAAAGTACGTAATATTATTTTTTTGACTGGAACTTCAGCAAATCTTTCTAGCCCTTCACAAGATTTCCATGTACTTCCAACCTTTCATTATACACCCCCTCCACTGATAAGAAAAATCCCAGACGGTCCACCCAGTTACAGGGAACAGGCAACAATAGAGGTCCGGTCGTTGCTAACAAAAAGAGTCATCCAACTAGTCCCAGCAGACCAGATAGGATCCGGAACTTACTCAAGATTCTTTTTAGTTCCAAGAAAGACCGGGGACTGGAGACCGATTTTGGACCTCAGCAGACTAAACAGATCTGTCAAGAAAGAGAAGTTCCAGATGGTCACGCTTCAGTCGATACATCCCTTTTAGGGAAAGACAATTGGATGTGCTCATTAGATCTTCAAGATACGTACTACCACATAAAAATGGCCAGACCATCCAGGGATCATCTGCACATCCGGCTGGGAGCCAATCATTACCAGTTTCAAGTCCTGCCCTTTGGTCTCAAAACAGCCCCCAGAGTGTTCACCAAATGTATGGCAGTGGTCATGGCTCACCTGAGATGTTTAGGATTCCAGGTTTTTCCTTACCTAGATGATTGGCTCCTCACCGCCACCACCAGGCATTAACTCATACAAGCCAGGGACATCACTCTTTCACTCTGCAGTTATCTAGGCATTACAATAAACTCAGGAAAATCTGCCTAGTCGCCATCGCAACATACCGTTTTTATCAGGGCAGAATTGGACACCACCACCACCACTTTGAGACTTCCAGCAGAAAGAGTCTTTATACTCCGTCAACAGGTCTGCAATATCATATCCAAAAACAAGGCTCCAGCATCAGAAGTACTAAAATTGTTAGGCATGATGGCAGCCACAATATTAGCCGTACCGTTGGGTCGCATGCACATGCAGATTCTGCAATGGCTGTTGTTCACTCAATGGTTTTACCAAGAGCTCCCAGTGTCTCATCTTATAATGATCATGAACACATGCAAAAATGATCTTCAGTGGTGGTTGACCTCTCTTCATGTCACAATAGGTTGTCCTTTTGTTCTACCCCCATCAGCGGCCACATTGACCCCTGACGCTTCCTTGATAGGGTGGGGGGCATGCACATGCAGATTCTGCAATGGCTGTTGTTCACTCAATGGTTTTACCAAGAGCTCCTAGTGTCTCATCTTATAATGATCATGAACACATGCAAAAATGATCTTCAGTGGTGGTTGACCTCTCTTCATGTCACAATAGGTTGTCCTTTTGTTCTACCCCCATCAGCGGCCACATTGACCCCTGACGCTTCCTTGATAGGGTGGGGGGCATTTTCAGGGAAGAACAGCCCAAGGCACATGGACTGATCAGGAGACACATCTGCATATCAATGTCCTAGAGATAAGAGCAGTACTTTTAGCGTTGCAGTACTTCCAGGACTCTCTTCCTCTGGGTACAATTGTGATTCAGACAGGCATGTCAGTGGTCTGGTACTTGAACAAACCGGGAGGAACCAGGTTCTACCCCCTTTGTCGCGAGGCCCTAAGAGTATGGCAATGGGCTACAGCCACCCAGCACTTTCTGTTAGCACCGCATGTCCCGGGGAAATCCAACGTGATAGCAGACAAGTTGAGGAGAGCAATTATGCTGCCTCACGAGTGGTCCCTCAAGAAAGAAATAGTGGACAGGATATTCCGCAGGTGGGGCCATCCTTGCTGCGACCTTTTCGCCAACCACTTGAACATGAAATGCAGAAGTTACTTTGCTCTGATTCCTCGGGGAGAAGCCCCAAGGGCTACACTCATACATGATTAGCCTCCGGGTGTCCTCTATGCATTCCCACCAATTCCCTTAATACCCAAAGTACTACAGAAAATAAAAGCCCTGGGAAGGACCATCATTCTAATAGCCCCTCATTGGCCTCGTCAGATTTGGTTCCCCTTCCTTCGACTTCATCAGTTGGAGGACCCCTGGATTTTGGACCCAGTTCCAGATCTTCTGAAGCAGTCGTTGGGAGAACTTCATCCCTCTCTTCAGTCCCTAAAGTTGACAGCTTGGCTGCTCCAATTCCCATCATAGCCAGGTTCCATAACCTTTCTAATGAGACGCAGCAAATTCTAATATCCTCTCATAAATCCTCTACGAGGAAGCTATACCTTAGCAAATGGAAAAAAAATCTTCTATATGGGCCTCTCAAAACAACACTGATCCCTATACTAGAGTTCTTGACCATGATTTTCAACAAAGGAGCAGCAGCAGCAACAGTTCGGGTTCAACTTGCTGCTATCTCTAATTTTCACCTTGGATTTGAAGGATTGAACATAATGTCATGCAAACTATGCCTTTCTCAAAGGGACTTTTCATCTCAGACCACCTGTGAAATCTCTGCATACCCCAATGAATCTCAATTTTATGCTTTCTCGCATTATTCTCCCTCCATTCGAACCAGCTTCCTCATGTGATTTGAAGTATTTGTCATGGAAGACTTTCATTGTAGTAGCTACCACTTCTACCCGCAGAGTGTCAGAGCTTCAAGCCTTGTCCATTAAGCCTCCTTATTTGATTTTTCATTCCGACAGTCTCACTACGAACTAATCCCTCCTTTTTGCCTAAAGTCTGTACTGAAGCTAACCTTAACCAAATTATTGATTTGCCAGTGTTCTTCCCCAATCACTCCAACAACTTAGAATATATGTTGCACAAGCTTGATGTTCATAGACAGCTCAGATTTTACTTGGATAGGACAAAAGAGTTTAGGAAATCAGAACAGATTTTCGTTTCCTTTTCAGATTCCAGAAAAGATATGCCAGTGGCAAAAACAACTGTTAAGTGGTTATCCGACTGTATCACATTTTGTTTATTCAGCTGCTAATATGCCCTTACAACAAAAAATTAAGGCTCATTCTACCAGAGCAATGTCTACATCCTCTGCTTTTTTTGCTAGACTTCCTATAGATAACATTTGTGCAGCAGCCACTTGGTCAAGACCTCATACCTTTATCACTCATTACAAAGTTGACGGGGCCTCCTTTGGGTCTGCTGTCCTGAAAAACATACTCCCGTGAGCCACCCGAGATAGATGGTGCTTGGGACGCTACCCATCTGTAAGAATGAACGGCGAGATAGAACAACTTCACGTAAAGAAGTTATGTACCATAATGTTCCATGTGAGTTGTTCATCTCACCTTCATTCTTATTTCCCACCCTCCTACCCCCTCCAGGGTTTTTCAAAGACAGAGATGCTGGATTCTTTCCGGTTGCTCAACCCTTCTATGGCTTTGTCTTGGTATTATTATACGCAGCAAACAAGATCTGAGGTAACTCTAGGTGCATCATGGGATAGGGACTTGGCCTCGAGCTGTCTGAAGACCTCAAGCTTTTTTGTAGTACACCAACTCGGAGCTGAGGATCGGTTCCAAACCCATCTGTAAGAATGAGGGTGAGATGAACAACTCACATGGAACGTTATGGTAAGTACATAACTTCTTTTTTTTTCTAGCATATGAACAAAAAACATTTCTTGCATTTGTAAAGTTGTTAATTATTTTATCAGTTAGTAAACAGAGCAATGGGATAGGATGAGTTTACAAGTGCAGTCAGTTTTAGTCAGGAAATGACCAAACAATGTGCTGTGAGGCACTTGTATAAGAAACACCATAATTAGTATTTAAATGGAGAACTGTCAAGCAATTAAGTGAAAATAAATGGTTTGACTCTGAGGTAAGTGAATACTTTTGCATAGTTGTATTCCCAGCAGCCTTTGTACTTCAGTATTTAATATAAAATATAACTGTCCACAATTTAGTTTATTCATTGTAAGGTAGCCAGTGCACTTTTTTTCTTAAGGCTAACAATTGGTTAATTGAGAGCATGCAGGTTGCTTTTTGCATCTGGGAGGGGAATGGAGATAGGACAAGGACAGGTGGTATCTGTGCAACAGGGAATACTGGCTCTAGCTTGTATTTTTTTTAAGTCTGCAAGTGTAGTAATCTGTTTGTGGCAACTGCCACAATATGTAGGGTTTACTTCACTCTTTGGATAGTGGATATAATTTTGTGCATTTCTTATGAGTTATAAGTGGTTGGGGTCTGAAAATGTGTTTATTACTTAAGCTTTATTGAAAGAAAAGTATTGGAAAATGTGACATGAATTCAAACAGAGATAAAAAGCAACTGCATATAAGATCATTAGAAACATATATTCAAAACAACTGGTATGCAGAATATTTAACTCATTCCCTCCAGTACAGTTCTTTTGAATGTGTAGGTTTACCTCTCAGTGGGCATGGCTTGAGCCTTTAAAAATGAAATTATTACTTTACAGTTCAAATGGATATTTATATTTCTGGAACCATAAGTGTTACTAGAAAACTGTAAATGGCAAACTATTCAGGATAAACTTATCTTTACATTAGTGGCATTCATTCAGTATGCTGCTTTAAACTAAATTTTATAAACCAAAATAAAGGCAGTGAGTATTAATTTTGTAATATTGTATAAACGGCTTATGATATTTCTGTGACTATTCAAGCATGATGCATACTGCCAACAGGATTTTCTTTATACTGCTGTGAGCTTTCATGTGAGGCTATGCAGCTCTGCCTGTGTCACCTGAATGTCACGTTATCTAGAGAAATATGAAAATTATTACAGTACTAATAAACAGTATACAAATTATATTCAATTATCTCTTTAGCTGTATTAGACGAGGACAAATATCAATACATTTGTGCCTGATATCATGTATGCTTTAAGATGAAATATTTTGATACCTTGTATGTAGCATGGTTTTGGAAGTATTATTAATGCAAATATGAGCAAGCAGTATTTGACGCCTAGAGGCATTAGTAGGAGGTAACTGTAGAAATGCCTGAAGACGCACTCGGCTGTAATGAGTTTAAACAGCTTTTTTTAAGAATAATTGCCTTATCAATGTTATCTTGGAATGTAAATGGCACTGCAGGTATAGACAAAAAGTAAAACCTATTGATTTTGTATTAAGAAGTATAGGGTTTCAAATACAATGTTATAGGAGACACATTTGGATGGAAATGAGAATGTGAATTGGGCTAAGAAGGGATTTCAGAATGGATGTTAAACAGAGTATCATGGGCTCCTGTAGTGATAGAAGAAGACAAGTAAAGAACTAATGGTAGATTTGTGGTAGTAGGAGGTTATTGGCAGAGAAGGTAGAATACACTGACATACTTACAGTGGATATAAAAAGTGAACACACCCATGTTAAAATGCCAGGTTTTTGTGATATAAAAAAATGAGACCACAATAGGTAATTTCAAAACTTTTCCCACCTTTAATGTGACCTATAACCTGTACAATTCAATTGAAAAACTGTCACATCTGTTAGGGAAAAAATATAAAAAATAAAAAGATGTACAGTAAGCTGGTTGCATAAGTGTGCACACCCTTAAACTAATACTTTGTTGAAGCACCTTTTGATTTAATTACAGCATTCTGTCTTCTTGGATAGGAGTCTATCAGCATGGCACATCTTGACTTGACAATATTTGCCCACTCTTCCTTGCAGAATTGCTCCAAATCTGTCAGATTGTGAAGGCATCTCTTGTGCACAGCCCTCTTCAGGTCACCCGACAGATTTTTTATTGGATTTAGATCTGGACTCTGGGTGGGCCATTCCAAAACTTTAATTTTCTTCTGGTGAAGCCATTCTTTTGCTGATTTGGATGCATGTTCGGGGACATCGTCGTGTTGAAAGGTGAAATTTCTCTTCATCTTTCTATAAGACACCTGAAGGTTTTGGGCCAAAAGTGACTGGTATTTGGAAATGTTCATAATTCCCTTCACCTTGACTAAAGCCCCAGTTCCAGCTGAAGAAAAGCAACCCCAAAGCATGATACTGCCACCACCATGCTTCACCGTGAAGTGTTCTTTTGGTGATGCAAAGTGTTTTTGTGCCAAATGTACCATTTGGAATTGTGGCCAGAAAGTCCAACCTTGGTCTCATGAGACCATGACACATTTCTCCACATGCTTTTGGGAGTCTTCATGTGTTGTTTTGCAAATTGTAGCCAGGCCTGGATGTTTTTCTGTGTAAGAAAAGGCTTCCGTCTTGCAACCCTACCCCGTAGTCCAGACATATAGAGAATACGGGAGATTGTCACATGTAGTACACAATCAGTACTAGCCAGAAATTCCTGCAGCTAGTTCAGTGTTGCTGTAGGTCTCTTGGCAGCCTCTCTGACCAGCAATGTCACTGTTGTCCCATATTTTCTCCACTTTTTGATGACTGTCTTCACTGTGTTCCATGGTATATCCAGTGCAGTGGAAATTTTTTTGTACCCTTCTCCTGACTGATACCTTTCAACAATGAGATCCCTTTCATGCTTTGTAAGCTGTCTGTGAACCATGGCTTTTGCTGTAGCAGGAAACTGAGTAAATGTCAGGAAAATCCTACTAGGACAGCTGAACTTTATTTGGTGTCAATCAGAGTCTCTTTAATTGATGGGCAGGTGTGTACCCAAGAAGACTGAATGCTGTAATTAAATCAAAACGTGCTTCAACAAAGTATTAGTTTAAGGGTGCGCACACATTAAAGGTGGGAAAAGTTTTAAAAGGATTTATTGTGGTCTCATTTTTTATGTCATAAAAACCTGGCATTTTAACAGGGGTGTGTACACTTTTTATATCCATTATATATTCCACCTAAAACTGCCATTATTTTGGGAAAATAATTAGATTTCAACAGGTGTATGGGTGGGGACTAGAACTTTAGTTACAATAATGAGGATGTATCAGGGGGAACATAGATGGGAAAATATAACAAAATTGGGTACATTTTAGAAGAAATATATGGGAATGTTTAGAATGGGATATGTGCATTTACTACCAGGAACTCATGCACAATTTGTATATTATTCCCTAAGGCTCAATAACTGGGCTAGACTGGATAGGAATTATATTTCACAGGAGCATGACTATAAATCCAAATGAGTAGTCCTTTTACTAGCAATACATACCAAAATAAGTCTCAGTCAAGAAGGAAATGTAAGAAATATTCTTTATGGTTGTCTAATTCTTTACTGTCTAATACAAATCATATGGATTATTCTTTTAAAATCCAGACATTGGCTTAGGTACTAAAGAGGAACCTCATACTTCTCAATGTTTTAATGTTAAAGAACAGCTATCACTAAACCCCACTTGAGATTTCACTACTGATAGGGGTAGTAAAAAACAGTGGAAACATTGCAAAAACATAAAAAAAATCATTGAATTATCAATTGTGAATTCTCATGAAGAGTATAATGTGGTTTTGAATATTTTTAGTCACATTTTAAGTAATGCAGAAACTGAAGTTGTATATATAAAAGTTTGAATTTTATATTCTCTAGATATACATCAGAATTTCAGTTGGTTCAGGATTTTGAAACAATGTTGTTGTTTCTTTCGACTTTTCCCGGTTAGGGGTCGCCACAGCGGAACTCCGGTCTGCTAATGATTGGTAGTCGATTTTTACGTGCCGAGTTACCAGCTCTGACGCACAACCTTCAACGAAGGTACGCCCATTCACGCATGTCTCCACGCAGAAGACACTCTAGCTGAGAATCGAACCGGACAGCGTCTTACTGTGAGGCGACCACGCTACCGCATGCAGATCACATAATCTAATCCTGGTTTATAGGCAACAGTGAGTAGAACAAAGTTTCATAACTCCACTTTCTGTCCTTTTAATAACTTTACAGTGAAAGCTTTTAAAATGGCTGTAATGCAGGAGTTACATAGCAGTTCTGGTCACCTGATGTAATTTAACGTATTCACAGCATGCGGTCTACAAGAACTAAAGAATAGGAATGAGTTTGTAGTGATTCAAGATGACATGGGAGGAAGCATGATGGTATTGGACATCTTAGTTTATGAAAAGCAAGTTATGAAACAGTTATCTGACATCAGATATTATCTGCCGCAGTATTATGGCCCAACAGTTCCATTTCTAAACCATATTAAGCCAATCTTAAAATATTGGGATTACATCTGTGTTCTTTCTAACTACATTAGGCTACATCTTGGTTTTCCTAAACATAAATATTTATACATTTTACCAACGATACATAAATCTCTAACCCATACTCCAGGATATTCCATTGTTTCCAGCATGGGTTCTGTGACTGGACCCCTGTCATGTTTTCTTGATCTTTGCCTTAAATTCCTTTTAAGTCTACATTAGTAGGATAAAAGACACTCCACAGTTTGTACAATTAATATCTCAGATTTAGATTTCTGGGGATTTTTTGCTGTGTACCTTGGATGTCAAAGCCTTGTAAACTAATATTCCCCAAGGTTTAGGTTTAGATACAGTGAAATATTGGCTGGGGACTTCAGAGGTTTATGCATTTCCACAGGTGATAGAAACAATGTTCAGAAAAATGTTTTCCACTATATGGTCAGCAGAACAATTAGAGTGTTTATCTTACAGATAGAAGGTGCAGAGTTTGATTCTCACTTATGAAGGGGAATAGACTAGGTTTAAAATGGCCTGCAAGGGCAGCTAGCCTAGTACTTGCCTGTGAACCTGTTTTGTGGCATAGCATGTTCTTGTACACATTCCTGCCATTCCTACATCTCATTACACAGTTCAGGGATGAAAGACCAAAACTTATTCTCCTGTCCCATTGGTGGTAGAGAAGGGGGGGTATTTTCATGGCTTTCAGATTTCTGATGATACAGGAAGCTCTTCTGCTCCAAGGCAAGTATATTGTCCATTGCTGGAGATAGAGCTGGCTCCTGATGTAGACATTTTGATACATATGTATTCTGGGTTTTTCCGGCTGCTGTCTCAGAGGTTATTGAGGCTGTCAGGAACCTTTCCATTTGGCACATTTATATCTTCCAAGGAGTAGTAGTTCTCAGTTTGTGGAATGTGGTACATTTTGTATTACAACTGTTATGTAAGCTTTCTGATGATCTTGAATGTAGCTGTTCATATGATTTGAGTCCTATTTTATCACTGGGACACTTCTGCAGATTTGCTGCTTTGGCTTGAAGATGTTGCAACAACATATGTGATTATATTTAGTTATAGGATTAAGGGTCAAATATACACCTGCATAAGGGTTGTGGTGGCTTGCCTGTTACTTCATTTAGGACAGCCTTTTTACTGTTTTTGTCCCTGAAAATTCATAGAAATGTCCCATTGACAAAGTGGGGCTAACAGCTTTCATGTCGGTCTTGACCTGTTTCATGAAACTGCCTCATTAATAAAAGGGTATTTTTTTTGGAATCAGCAGATTGATTCTGTTAAGACTTCACATGCAAGCCAAGGTTGTTCTTTTTCTGACTTGAGTTGTAATTAGGCATATTGAATTCTGGCACTCTTGACTTACTCATTTGCCAGTCTTTTAGAATTTTGTTCACTGAGTGTGTCAGCCGTTGTATAATTTTTTTTTCATATTCTAACTTTTTGAGTCATTTAGTCTACTTTACATATGGATTTCTCAGTAATTTAACATATCAATGAAGAAAAAATGCAGGCAACAGATTAGCAGTTTATTTCATTATCAGCTTCTTTAGGATTACTGGGGTATTTTGACTGGAACTTGCTGACTTAATGCTTCTGTTTATGCTTTTGCCTTAAATAGCTTATATCACCAGGAACTTCTAAGTAACTGTTTCTTTTTTGTTATTATGCAAGGCAGTCAATTTATACAACTGTTTTTACTAGTATAGTATTTTTGTTTGTGACTGTATTGTCCAATTAATGTTTTATTTTTAAGTGTAGCTTAATGCATTTCCTCTTGTGCTTAACATAATGTTTCACTCTTTCATAGAATTGCATATTTGGAAGCCTTTGGTAGTTAGATGTGGGATTTGACTTCACAGTCCTGATTATTTTAAGCCGCGTCTGATGGTGAGGCTGTTTCCTATGACGTAACTACACCTGTGTTACATTTTCTTTCATAGCATGGTCATATAAAATGATATACTATAACTAGTATGATTCTTTGCCATTCCAAAATATTTACTGTTAACATTCTCGCTAGCACATTTCCTTCTCAATTAGTAGGTTACTCAATTCATACTGTATCTTCCTCACAGTACACTTTAGCAAACAAGTCTTGACATAAATTTCGTCGTGAGTTTCACTTACTTTTGTCTTCTTGGTTTTCGAACGACCATCAGCTATTGCAAACCCCATACATTTGTATGAAAGCTATATGCTACCTTAAATCAAAGCTTGTGCTCATGTCTGTAAATGCTTATCATGATCTAAATTTCTCATTTACATATTCTAATACAAGTAGCACTGAAAACAAATTTTGCAGTTTTAGAATATTGCAGTCAAGATCTTCATCCTACTAATATTACATTTTGGGGATCCCTGTGTGAACCTCTGTCAGTCAGAGGACTTTATATAACTTTGTAGTAGGACATCTGAAATAAATGTTGGAGATGTAATTTCTGCAGTGGTGCAGCGATAGCGTTGTTGCCTCACAGCAAGAGGTTCTCCCGTTCGATTCTCGGCTTGGGTTGGGAGTGCCTTCTATGTGGAGTCTGCATGTCCTCCCCGCGGTCGAGTGGGCATTAGAAAGACGTGCGTTGAATGGGCGTGCCTTCGTTGAAGGTTGGGCGTCGGGCTGGCAGCTTGACACCATAAAAACCAACTGCCAATCATTAGCAGACCGGACTTCCGCTGTGGCGACCCCTAACCGGGAAAAGCCGAAAGACAAACAACAACTGACAGTTTACTTGCCTTTTTAATAGCACTCCAGACAGTGCTGACTGAGAACTTCTCTAATAAGCAGTGAATTTTAAGTTTGCTATTAGTGTCATCTACAGTCCTCTGCCTAGAGGGGTAAAACTGTAGTGTGTAATATTTAGTGTCTGTATTGCCCTGTATTACTAAGTCATAGACTGCATTATTTTAAGGGACTTCAGTGTATGCTGGAGTCATCAATCAGTAGATTATTAGAAGTCAGTCATAACCTAGTACTGTAATTGTTTAATCCCCATTTGACTAATGTTATGGACAAACGGCTTTCGAAAATGGTCAAACCATCCATTATGCTATACTGGCAAGCCCATAAAAAAGGGCAAAACATGCCATGTCTACAGCTAGTGGGATTTGGCTTTATTGGCCTGAATACCTTAGTAAAGGTTTTTGAAACTTAAGAAGTCACTGGGCATTCAGTAGCCATGTAGCTGAAACACTTGTAGATTCTTAAGGGGTCGTTTGCATATTTCCCATGCGACTCCTTCATAGGAGGTTTAAGGTAGTGCACACTGAAGTTTCTGGTTAGCCAGGTCTTTCTGAACCTTTGGAAAATAGCTACTTTTATTTCATTATCCAGACAAGGACCCATGACTCAGGTGAGTACTTGTTATCTTGTTTCTCATTCATCATTACTTTCTACGGTACTACAGGTGGCAGTATCTTCTCTGCTATTAAATTATCCAAGTAATTATGGTCTGCTGAAAAATAATTGGCATGGTTTTAAAAAAAATAATCGTATGTTAATTACCACCTTCACTGTCACTGATAAAGGCATTTAAAATATGTATAACAGCAGAATAACAGGAGCTATCTTTGTATAGTTGTCTAAAGTATTTGAACGTGTTGTACACCATAAATTATTATTAGAAATGTTGTCCCACTCTCTGACAAAGAGGGATCAAACCTTGCCTACTTCCAAAGCTGAGCAGGGAAGGAGAACAGTAATGGAGAAGTGTCCACTTACCTTTCCCTGAAAGGACACACTTTCTGGGATCCGTACTAGAGACCAGAGACAGAATCTGGGGCAGGTAGCAGGGGCATAAAATGCAGAAATAAAATGAAATGCAATATTTTAAATGGACTGAATATAAAGGTGTCTGTCTGAATCCTTAAGGTAGGATGTAGATTCATGATACAGATAACAATGTTCATAAGTCAAGTGGGATTGATGTACTCTAAAATGATAAGGGGGTTCAGTTCGGGTGTGTGTTTTTACTAGTTATGTGATGGCACATTTGGGTATCTTCTTATGGCATACATTTAAATATATTTTTAATCTTTGTGACACTGGGTTTAGAGATGTATGTTAACTATGAGTACATTGGGATAGGCTGGAATATTATTATGTTTGTAGCTATGGATGTTTATTGTAACTATGATGGAGATGTTGATGAATTAGTATTTACTGACTGATATTCACAAGGAGATTGTTTAAAGATCAGAGAAGGCATGATGATTTGGGGCCTTCATGATTTTATATTTTAACAAGTAATCATCGGTGTATGTTCTTTGTGTTTCACTGTTGCAGTCTTCACACTAGGGTTATCTGCCTGCAAGTAGCCCTCAGTCGGCCCAAATACCAGAGACTTAGTATTTCTGTGTCGGATGCTGTTGCTCCAGGACTGACATCAGGTCGTCAGGGGTTTAAAAACAGGCAGCCAACGCCATTACATCAGTCTTTCTTGCCGAGGAGCCTGAAGCAGAAGCAGTTCGCATGAGTGCTGGACGGCCGCTACCTGATTTTTTTGCTTACGAATTGAATCATCATAAAGTATTCTAAAGCTAAGTACCCCATTGGGGATCCTTTTTTCTTGCTCTAACCGATGTCAGAAAAGGTTAACAATTGTCTTGCCTGTGGAAAGCAAATACCACACCGAGATTTTCATTCTTACTGCATCACCTGTTTAGGCCCAGACCACGACGTACCTCGCTGTAAGTTTTGTGCCTTGTTCAACGCCCAAACCATTTGTCGTTAGGCCCTTATTGTCGCTTAATACTTTCTTTCTCGATCTCCATATTCCGAAATGGTTTCGGTAAGCCATCCGACAGATTATTCTGAAAAAACGTAAGGATAAAGACAGAGACAGACCACACAGGTCCAAAGCTGCCAACAATGCTTCTGTTAAGCTAGTCGCCAGTTCACCGGTACTCAGTGAGGCCCTTTTGTAGCCCCTGATGCCCGCTTCAGTGGATTCGCAGGCCTCTACTGAGGCCCGTTTGGAGTCCGGTATGCCGCGAGACTCTTCTTCGACTATGGAGCCTGTGGATGTCTCTACCTTGGATGGGTCCAGAGCCACTGAGCAGGCACCGACTTCTGAGGAAGTTCTTTGCACTACTGATGTTCGACACAAACTGACTTCAGTTCTGCCTAAAACTACCGAGTTTCTAAGGCCAAGAGTATGCGCTACACCCAGAAAACCGACGACCAAAGCTCATGCATCTGTTCCCTTGCCACAATATCAAATGCTTAGAATGGCAGAAGATCTTATGCTGATCAGGGGAAGTCAGCCTTCCCTTGCTAAGAGAAAAAGAAACCAGTCCACAGCACCTTTAACAGACCAAGAGTCCGATGACTCTCGGGTATGTGATTATGAAGACATGCCCTTATCTGCTTATGAGGATTCAGATGCAGAGGAATCCATTCCCTCTGCCTCTACTCCAGAGGACTTTTCTTTTGGTGAAACCTTACATACTTTAAGAGAGCATTTCCATTGGGAATGCCAAGACTCTCCTCAGTCCAAAAAGAGACTCAGAGAATTTCTAGATAGGCCTTTAGCAATACCCCCAGTCCTGAAAGTTGTTGATGTCTTTATGGAATCCAATCTTACTCCTGATACTTTACCCCCTGCTCCTAGGAAACCAGACAGGTACTACAGAGTACCTGACTCTCACAAATTCCTTTTCAAAAATCCTACTGCTGACCCAGAAATCATTTCCCAGGGGCCTAAAAGTATTAAGGCAACTAAGAATCCCACCCCTTCGGACAGGGATTCCAGAGCTTTGGACATTTGGGATAAGAAAGTGTATACCTCTGCAACTCTCGCATGCAGAAGTATCAGCAATATATTATGGAACTTATTAAGCAAAAAGTAGCAACCTTTACAGACTGTGCAGAAAATAAAGAATTGCAGGGCTTATGCATTCTGCAAGCCAAGTCAGCAAGCATACATTGCAGTGGCTTTGACGCTCTAGAAGCATCTTGCAGGGCAGCAGTCACTGGTTCTGTACTGAGAAGACATGCTTGGCTTAAGGATCAGACCTTGCCAGACCATGTCAAATCAAAGTTATTAGATGCTCCTTTGAACAAGGACAATCTGATTGGCACCAAAGCAGAAGATGTTCTTAAAAAGTTGGAAGACAAAGCTAAATCCATGCAGACAGTTAAAGAATTCTTACAAGTGCAGCCTCCTAGATTCAGTAGGCATTGCCCCTCGAAACACTGGTCCTTTTCCAGCCCCCTCCAGGCCATCTCAAACTAGACCCAGGGGAAACGGACCACCCAGACTACAGTCTCAGGGTATGCAGAGATCTAAGCAACGGGGTGCCCCCCAAACCACCTCCTTATGGAAAGAACTCACAATGACTTCTCTACTCCACTCCCCCACCTCTGCTCAGCTGCTTGTGCCCCTAGGAGGAAAACTTGCCCTTCATGCAAAAAACTGGATGTCCATCACCAAAGACCGATGGGTCCTCAACATTGTATCCCGGGGGTACAAATTCTACTTCCAACCCCAAAAGGGTTCCCAGACCTTCCTCCAAACCAGTGGGCAGAGGCACAAAACCAAGTCCTATCCCTGCTCTCTATCAGGGCTATTCAACCGGTTCCGGCAGAACAGATAGGCCAAGGATTATATTCCAGACTTTTCCTCGTACCCAGAAAAGAGGGCTCTTGGCGCCCTATCCTGGATCTTTCAATTCTCAACACCTTCCTGGTGGTACCAAAATTCAAAATGCTCACCCTACAACAGCTTTTGCCTATGCTAGACAAAGATGCCTGGTTAGTTACCCTAGACTTAAAAGAAGCCTATCTGCACATCCCTATAACTGGGGAGCATGGGACTATGCTTGGGCAGGACACATGGACAGCAAATGCATTCAGGGCCACTGGAGCCCAAGCCAAATTTATCTGTACAGCAACCAAAAAGAGATGATAGCTGTACAGCATGCCCTGACAGCTTTCAGATCCCTACACTCTCCCTTAGGAGTCATGCAGGAAATATCTACGTTTCAGGGCCAGATCTATGCATTATCAGTTCTCTGCACTTCCCTATGGCTTATCCACTGCTCCCAGAGTATTCACAAAATGCCTGGCTTCAGCCATTGCTTACTGCAGGCAGAGAAATATCCAACTTTACCCGTACTTGGATTACTGCCTGATACAGGAGGACAGTCAGGAATTGCTGTTGCAGCACCTGACATTTGTAAAAAAAACCTGCTCACATCCCTGGGGTATACCATCAACGAAAAGAAATCAAAACTAGTGCCCAGTCAAAAGATTGTATTCCTGGGAGCAGGCTTGGACACAGCATCCCAGATGGCATTCCTCACTTCAGAAAAACAAGCCTATCTGACATACTATTTCACTCAAATGGCCAACAGAACCCAGCTTTCCGCAAGAAAAATCCTGCAAGGCCTAGGGTTCATGGCCTCATGCATCCTACTAATTCCATATGCCAGACTGCATATGACGAAATTTCAGTGGTACTTAAAAAAAAGTCTTTGGTGTCAACATTCTCAGGACCTGGAAACCGTCATTCCTGTCATACCATGTCTAAGGACAGAGTTTCTTTGGTCAGCAACAGCATGCAACCACAACAAGGGACTTCCCTTTACTCAACCCCGCGCTGCCCAGACCTTAACCACAGACGCATCAGACTATGCTTGGGGAGGACACATGGACGGCAAATGCGTTCAGGGCCACTGGAGCCCAAGCCAAATTTATCTGCACATCAACCAAAAAGAGATGCTAGCTGTACAGCATGCCCTGACAGCTTTACTCTCTCCAGGACAACTGCTAATAAAAACAGACAACAGCACAGTTATGTTGTACATTAACAAGCAGGGGGGAACCCACTCTTACCCACTATGCAGGTTAGCCATGGCCCTGTGGAACACAGCCTTGGACCTCAATTCCTGCCAGGCAAACAAAACTCACTAGCAGACGACTTAAGCAGAAATCTCCTAGACCCACACGAGTGGCAATGAGCCCAGCACTTTCAACCTTCTGATTCAGAAATGGGGGACCCCAGAGGTGGATCTTTTTGCCTCCTCCTGCAACCACTAGCTCAGTAAATCCTGCACCAAGAATCCTCACAGCAGGACCTGGAAAGTGGATGCCTTATCTTTTCAGTGGGTAAATCTCTCAATCTATGCCTTTCCACCTCTGCCTCTTCTCCCAAGAGTATTACTCAAAATACGACAAGACAGACCAAGGACAATTCTGATTGCCCCGGATTGGCCACGCCAGCACTGGTACCCACTCCTGTGCAGCCTGACACCGGTGCCACCCTGGCACTTGCATCAGAACTCAACCCTGCTCTCTCAGTAGGAGGGACAGATTTTGCATCTGCAACTGCAAACCCTAACTATTGCAGCCTGGCTTATTCCTTGAATTCTCCCCCAGCAACCCTAAGCAAGCAGGTGCTGGACATCATTCTTGAAGCCAGAAGACCCAGTACAAGAAAATTCTATGCTGATAAGTGGAAAAGGTACTGCTCCTGGATTCAATCTAAAGGAGAGGACACAACTTTGCCCCCCCCCCTGCCCCTAATCCCGGATTACTTAGCAGATCTACTCCACAAAGGCCTGTCTTTCTCCTCCATTAAAATACAAGCCTCAGCCATTTCGGCTCATTACAACACTGAGCCACCTCTCTTATCGCACCCTCTTATCAAGCAATTCCTGAGAGGGGCAAACAACTTAAGGCCGCTAAGGAGAGCACCAACTCTGCTTGGGACCTTAACTTTGTACTGGAAAAGCTCACACTTCTCCCCTTTGAACCTGCAGGGTCAGCAGAGTTAACATTTCTCTCTTGGAAAACAGCCTTGCTTCTGGCCATCACTTCAGCTAGAAGAGTGTCTGAGCTATAAGCACTTATGGCTGTGGAACCCTTCATTATTTTCCATGCTGACAGGGTTTCCCTCAGGACTAACCCTTCTTTTATGCCTAAATTTTGTCCATTGTGGCTCTCAACCAATCCATCCATTTGCCAACCTTCTTCCCTAATCCTCAAAATAAAGGGGAAAGTATCCTGCACTCCTTGGACGTGCGCAGACAGCTCAGATTCTACCTTGATAGGACTAAGTCCTTCAGAAAATCTGACCAGTTACTAGTCAGCTTTGCAACAGGGGTAAGAGGGCAAGGCCATTTCAAAACAAACAATCTCCAAATGGATAGCACACTGCATCCATTTCTGCTACAAGCACCATGGGAAACCAGCCCCTCAGGGGGTCAGAACACATTCCACTAGGGCAATAGCTACCTCTACAGCATTTCTCAGGGGAGTCCCTACCAGGGACATCCTGGAAGCTGCTACCTGGAGTTATGTACACACCTTCACCAAGCATTACCAAGTGCCTATCTTTTCTAAATCCAGGGCAGGTTTTGCAGAAGCAGTCCAAGGCATTCTAGCCAGCCCCAACTCTTCTTGACTGCCTCCACCCTTCTTCAATTTTGGGAATCTACCCAAGTGTGATAACTGCGACAGTGAAACATGAAGAACATAGTACAGTTGTGTACACTTACCATAAATGTAGGTGTTTGAGTGTATTCACTGTTGCAGTCCTGGTTTCCCTCCCTCCAGCCCCCTGGTTTCTCTCTCTCCTCTCTATGCCTTCTACTCACCCCTTTCAGGGGTATTGGTATTTACTTTTTACTGGTGGTGTTTTCCCCCACCATAACTTGGCTCCCTATTTGGGGGGCTCCTGACATTTGGGCAAGAAAAACTGATGTAATGGCATCTGTTGCCTGTTTTTATACCCCTGATGACCTGACGTCAGTCCTAGAGCAACAGCATCCAAAGCAAAAATACTAAGTCTCTGGTATTCAGGCCGACTGAGGGCTACCTGCAGGCAGATAACCCTAGTGTGATGACTGCAACAGTGAATACACTCAAACATCTACATTTATGGTAAGTATACAAAAGATGAGCGCTTTCGGGCTGTGTCCTTCTTCGGATAAAAAAGTACTGTGACACTGTTATTTAAAATTAAGTGGCAACCAATCATGTCCTGGTACTGAACCCGCCTTTTATTGAGTGCGGGTTTTAAAGGGACCACCTCATTTAAACCTGGATGTCTATGTGCTGTCAATTCAACTACCCATCTGGTTTCTTCTAGCTCTGTATCATTTACTATGTCCCCACCTCTATGCCCCTTCCTTTTTTTATTGGAATAAAACAAGAAATCCGAGTTGTGGTTGCTGCAAATTGTTTTGCATTGAAGTGTATTGGTGTTTTGGTAGAGCAACCTTTGGTGAGGAGGCTTCTATTTGTTGTTTTGGAACATGTTATAGTCAGTTAATGAAATCACCTCTAGCCTTAGTAACCTATCACAATTAAAATGGCATATTTATCTCAACTTACCTGTTTATATTTAACTACATGTCTATGTACAAAACTCCAGTGGTGTGCACACTAACAATTCTGCAATAATAAATCACCCACCAGAAAGATAACCTCCAAACAAGTCAGGGCTTTCACTATTCACTACTCCTAATATGTTTAGTTTAGAGTTTGATTTCCATTTTCTAGTAATTGCTTTTTTGGCAGCCACCAGAATTAAACTCAGCAAGGCCTTCCTATGTGTTGGCAATTCCGGTCCTGTATCACAGCTCAAAAAAAATAATTTCCTTAGTTACACCAATTTGCTCACCCAGTATTTCTGACAGAGTAATCTGCAGGGGGATTTTTAAAGTCTGACAACTCATTATACTCCTAAAATATATTTTCCTACCCATAACACCTAAAAAAAATGCAGTCTACCTGAGGAAAAAATCTTTAAAGTTTGCTTGGGGTATAAAATGCCTATGCAAACACTTTGATGCAAAAATCCTCAGTCTTCTAGACTTTTTCATATTTGGCAGCTGTACATATATCCTTACAGTATTTCTTTGTGAATTGCCTTATTCAGTCTTTCTTCCCCAATCCTTCCTAACCTCCTGTAGTTATCATGCAATATTTTTGTCTAGTAATTATCCCTATTTAACAGCTGCTGCAGTTCCACATTCTACTAAAAACTGTACCAGTGCTGGCCTTTTCACTTAGAATCACCCTGTTCCTTTCTCTGTGTGTATACTCTGATATCAGTTCTTGATAGAAAGGCAAATTGTAGCCTGCCGTCCAAACGTATTCTTGGTCTGTTCCCATTCTGTCACCTTTCCCTCCATAATTATTTGCTCCCAATACCTTGGTTCCTTTGCCAGTTTCATGCAGTAAATTCCAGCCCCCTTTTGCTTGTTTTCTGTACCCCTAATTGCAGTCATCCCTATTGGCAGAAACTGCTTTCTCTATTTCTGTGTTGGCTTAGTTATTAGAGCCTTTATGAATATAATTTTCTGTATGGTTATTGTTATTCTCTTTAAGGATCTCATCCAAAATCCCAATCTTGCCTTGTTTCTTGAGCTTCTCCTTGTTTCATTGTTATCCCTTTCCACTATAGGAGCCTTAACTACAGTATGTGGTTCTGAAATACTCCTTCAAATCAAATAACCCCCAAACCACCATGTTCTGTTGGAAGAATCAGCTTATCCCACCTGACTCTTGCCCTCTTACCTACAACTTCAGTTTTCCACAACTTCTCCTCTGGTTGATACAAATATGGGTGACTTGTGTTTAAACCTAAAGGGACCAAAAACACTAACACTGACTGAATCTTACTGTCAATATCTATAAAACAGAGCTTCTAGTTTCTCAGTTTGTTTTGTATTAACTTATGTTTAGTCTCTTCCTACATATCCTTAGTTGCCATAGCAGAATCCTTTTAAACTCATACTCCTAAGTACTTCATTTTATCATGTCCACATAAATATGGGTATTGCTGAACCAATTTCTGTGTGGGTACATAGTTTACAGCAGTTGCCTTTGTTTTATCTTCATTATTTTTGTACCCAGAAAAGACTTGAGACTTTCTCAGAATGTTCCACAGCACTGAAATGTCATTTTCTGGTTTTATCAGGTACAAAATAATAATACCTGCAAATAAATCCAACTTTTCTTGATTACCATACCGATCAAATCATTGAATTTCTGAGTCCCTTATTTTATTTGCCAGTGGTTCTAAATATAATGCAAATAACAGAGGAAAGAGGACACCCCTGCCTGCTTCCTCTGTTCAAACAGAACTTGTTAAAGAGGAACTCCAACTTTAATTTTTTTGTCTGATCCCTCATATATCCTCCTAATTAACCTTATTATTTTGTTAGGGAATGCAAATGCTTCCATTGCCTTACTCATGAAAATCACAGCTTCCTTTGTCAAGTGCTTTCTGTGCATCAAGACCCACCAGCAACAGTGATATTTTCTTACATTCTGCTTCCCTCTGGATCATCTCTCTTCTGTCCATGTTGTCTGATGTTTACCTTCCTTCCAAAAAACCACGTAGATCCATATCTATCAGTTTTGGCATCATCTTTGCCATTACAAACCACTTTATAGTCACAATCTAAAATCTAAATGGGCCCATATGAACCTGGATGTGATGGGCCTTTACCATCTTTAGGTATTTTACCCACCACAGCTTTCTTCCAGGATCTTGGTGTTTCTCCTCTTTTTAAAATACTGTGAAACAAAACCTTCCAGATCTTTATCACTTTCTTCCCTCATAGCTTCCAAACTTTCACAGTAATACCATCTGTTCCTGGAGACTTTCCTGTAAATTAGTTATACATTTTTAACTCCTCTCCTCCTATCTTAGTAATTGAGCCTCATCTACCTCTAACCTTAGCATATTTAATTCTTCCATAAACATTTCCATTTGTAATTTTTCTTGATTTCCACATATCTCTGCTTTATACAGATTTTCATAAAATTTCTGAAATATTTCTAGTAACTGTACAGGATCTCTGGTGGTTATTTGCTATAGGCTGCCTAAGCTTGGCAGTAACCCTTTCTGCTTTCTGTTGCCTGAGCCATTGTGCTAAAAGCTTTTTTGCTCTGGAATTATTATCAAAAACAGTTGCTTAACAGCAGTCTTTTGAAACCCATGCATATTATTGAAGTAGACCCTTATTTTGTCTTTTAACACTCTGCAGATGTTCTTCATACCACATTGCTGCAGTCCTAACACTTGGGTAGTCCGCTGTCCCAGTCGGCCCGAATACCAAAGTATATGGCTGACGTCGGTCAAGGCGCATTAGTCTGACGTCAGGACGTCAGGGTACAAATGCGCATGACCGGCGTCATATCCTCAGTCTTTTTTGCCGCATGGTCCGATGCAGAAGCAGTTTTGCAAGTGCAGGTTGGCGTTCTGAGATTTTCAAGTCGGAGTTTCAGACCGAATCCAAGTTGGCTAAGTACCCGTTGGGGATTATTTTGGTTTTTCTTGCCTCAGTATTTTACCGGATGTCAGAAAAAGTGAATAACTGTATTTCTTGTGGGAAACAGATACCTCATAGGGATTACCATACCTTGTGTATACCTTGCTTAGGGCCTGAGCACGACGTTGTTGGCTGTCGCTCTTGTGCTAGATTTAACAAACGCACTATAAAGAGAAGATTAGATTGTGCCAGGTTAGTTTTGGGAAGCGGTGTAATTATAAAATGCCGTCGGATGCTCCGGCGCCGCTTCCAAAAAGCGCAAGGACAAAACAGCAAAGCCTAGGCTGGAAGAACCGTCGTCCCGGACGCCGGTTCTTTAGAGGGCTCGTGGAGCCAGGGGTTCAGCCAGAAATTTCTTTGGAATCCCAGGAGAGACTTTATTACTGCAAGATGTGACCTCTCAGGAGGTAGGCCAGGCGGAAGGGGCTTCTCAGGTAGCTGTTCTTCCTTCCCTTCCTAAGGTGGTTAGGCCCTCCCTGCTGTTTCCAAGGCTTCTCCCAGGGCAGGCCAGGTTTTGTTTCAGGAGTTACCCCTAGTTCTTCAGGGTCTGTACCTAAGAAGCATATGCTTAAGATGGCAGAAGATTTGATTACAATGATTAGAGGTTCTATGCCCCTCCTGATAAGAGGCCTAGGGTGGAACCTGAGCTTGGGAGTTTTGAGCAGTGTTCGATGCTTCTGAGTCTTGACTGAAGACTTGCAGGAGTATTCCTTACTCTGATTCTGATGTGGATGATTCTACTCCTTCTGCTTCTCCTCCTGAGGATTTTTCATTTTCAGAGACTCTTCATTCCATGAGGAGCATTTTAAATGGGAAGGTCAGGATTTCTCTGATTCCAGGAAAAGGCTTAGGGAATTTTTGTTTCTACCCCAGCATAGGCCTTTAGCTATACCTCCTGTTCTAGATGTGGTAGAGGATGTTTTTGCAGAGGCTTCTCTGAACCCTGACTCTTTGCCTCCTGCTCCAGTTAAACCGGATAGATATTATAGGGTGCCTGAAGCTCATAAGTATCTTTTAAAAGTCCTAGGGCAGACCCAGAAACTGTTTCACAGGGGCCTAAAGGTGTTAAGGCTTCTGTTGTTAAAAATCCTGTTCCTCCAGATAAAGAGGCTAGGGCTTTGGATAGATGGGGAAAGAAAGTGTATACTTCTTCCACTTTGGCCATGAGAGCTTTGAATTGCCAGTTTCACATGTTGAAATACCAAAATTATCTCCTTTCACAATTAAAGTCTAAGGTAGATGCTTTGGCGGAAGGTATTGAGTGTAAAGAGTTGCAGGATTTAGTTCATGTTTCTGAACAGGTGGGTAAGCATTCTTTGCAATGTGGTTTTGATGCTGTGCAGGCCTCTTCGAGGGTGGCTGCCACTGGTTCGGTTCTTCGCAGGCACGCCTGGTTGAGGGATCAGAATTTAGCTGAGCATGTGAAAACAAGGATTTTAGATGCTCCTTTACAATCTGATGTGTTGTTTGGTTCGCCTGTGGAAGCAGTTCTAAAGAAAATGGAAGACAAGGCTAAGTCTATGCAGACTGTTAAAGATTTTTGCAGGTTCAGCCTCCAGTTTAGTAGAAATTGGCCTACCACATTTTGGACATATCCTGCTTATGATTCCCAGTCTAGGGGTAGGTCTAGACGTGGTAGAGGCAGAGCTCAAGGTTCTTTTAGGCCTAGAACAGGAGTTCACCTGCTCAGTCTTCTGGTGAGGGGAGGGGTCAGTGCTTTCGTAAACAGACACAATGACGTGCCTTTTCAGCTGGCAGAATCTTCTGCTCTGGCAGCACCTTTGGGAGGAAGGTTGGCACTTTTCAAAGAAAACTGGAGTTTAATTACCCAAGACAGATGGGTATTGGATATCATTCACCACGGTTACAGGTTTTATTTCCATACCTTGCCTCCTTTCAAAGGCATGCCAGACATTCCTCCTCAACAAAGGAAAGAGGCTCACAAGCAAATTTCTCTGTTGCTCCAAATAGGGGCCATTCAGCCGGTTCCTGTGCCAGAAAGGGGCCTAGGATTTTATTCTCGCCTGTTCCTAGTACCAAAAAAGGGGAACACGTGGAGACCAATTTTGGATCTGTCTATCCTCAACACTTATCTGGACATTCCCAAGTTCAAAATGTTGACGTTACAACAGCTTTTACCTCTGCTGGGCAAAGATCACTGGATGGTAACTTTGGATCTCAAGGAAGCTTACCTTCATGTTCCTATCAGACTAATTTGCAGGAAGTATCTGCGTTTGAGCTGGGAATTCTCATTATCAGTTCTCTGCATTGCCCTTTGGCTTATCTACTGCCCAGAGTATTCACAAAGGTTCTGGCTTCAGTGATAGCTTTCTTCAGGCTAAAAGGAATACAAATCTATCCTTATTTGGACGATTGCCTAATTCTGGCTCAAGGAAGGACGCTTCTTCAGCATTTGGAATATGTGATAGCAGTGCTAAGATGCCTAGGGTATTCTGTGAACGAAATAAAGTCCAGTCTAGTACCCTCTCAAGACATGTGCTTTCTGGGTGTGAGACTGAATACAGCAACCCAGATGGCCTTTTAACCCCGGACAAACAAAAGAATCTTTCTCTTTACTTCCATCAACTATCTCATCAGTCCGGGCTGACTGCAAGGACAGTCCTTCAAGCCTTAGGGTTCATGGCATCTTGTATTCTGGTACTTCCCAATGCCAAACTGCATATGAGGAAGCTACAATGGTATCTCAAAATGTATGGACACAGCACTGCCAGGATTTGGACACTGTCATTCAAATAATACCTTGCATTCAAAAGGAATTTTTGTGGTGGGCTCAGGAATGTCACCTAAACAAGGGACTCTCTGTGACCCGGCCAGAGGCGAGTCAGATTCTAACGACAGATGCCTCAGACACAGCTTGGGGAGCTCATCTGAATGGAAAGTGGATACAAGACAGGTGGCCTGCCAGACTGCAGCATCTACATATCAACATGAAGGAGATGTTAGCAGTCCAGTTTGCATTACTGGCTTTCAAGGATTTACTTCTTCCAGGGCAGGTGTTGATTCTAACAGACAACACAACTGTCATGTGGTACATCAACAAACAAGGGGGAACACATTCTTATCCTCTATGCAGGCAAGCAATGATTTTGTGGGAGACTGCGTTAAGCTTGCAGCTGAATCTTCAAGCAAGGTTTCTGCCAGGAGCACAGAACTCCTTAGCAGATGTGTTAAGCAGGCAAATCATGGATCCCCACAAGTGGAAACTGGATCTTCATGTATTTCAGACATTGACAGTGTATTGGTGTTTTGTAGAGCAACCTTTGTGAGGAGGCTTCATTTGTTGTTTTGGAACATGTTATAGCCAGTTAATGAAATCACCTCTAGCCTTAGTAACCTATCACAATTAAAATGGCATATTTATCTCAACTTACCTGTTTATATTTAACTACATGTCTATGTACAAAACTCCAGTGGTGTGCACACTAACAATTCTGCAATAATAAATCACCCACCAGAAAGATAACCTCCAAACAAGTCAGGGCTTTCACTATTCACTACTCCTAATATGTTTAGTTTAGAGTTTGATTTCCATTTTCTAGTAATTGCTTTTTTGGCAGCCACCAGAATTAAACTCAGCAAGGCCTTCCTATGTGTTGGCAATTCCGGTCCTGTATCACAGCTCAAAAAAAATAATTTCCTTAGTTACACCAATTTGCTCACCCAGTATTTCTGACAGAGTAATCTGCAGGGGGATTTTTAAAGTCTGACAACTCATTATACTCCTAAAATATATGTTACAGTTATCTCTTTCCTACCCATAACACCTAAAAAAAATGCAGTCTACCTGAGGAAAAAATCTTTAAAGTTTGCTTGGGGTATAAAATGCCTATGCAAACACTTTGATGCAAAAAATCCTCAGTGGGGCCCTTCTAGACTTTTCATATTTGGCAGTAGCCTGTACATATATCCTTACAGTATTTCTTTGTGAATTGCCTTATTCAGTCTTTCTTCCCCAACTCTTTCCTAACCTCCTGTAGTTATCATGCAATATTTTTGTCTAGTAATTATCCCTATTTAACAGCTGCTGCAGTTCCACATTCTACTAAAACTGTACCAGTGCTGGCCTTTTCACTTAGAATCACCCTGTTCCTTTCTCTGTGTGTATACTCTGATATCAGTTCTTGATAGAAAGGCAAATTGTAGCCTGTCATTCAAACGTATTCTTGGTCTGTTCCCATTCTGTCACCTTTCCCTCCATAATTATTTGCTCCCAATACCTTGGTTCCTTTGCCAGTTTCCATGCAGTAAATTCCAGCCCCCTTTTGCTTGTTTTCTGTAATTCCTAATTGCAGTCATCCCTATTGGCAGAAACTGCTTTCTATTTCTGTGTTGGCTTAGTTATTAGAGCCTTTATGAATATAATTTTCTGTATGGTTATTGTTATTCTCTTTAAGGATCTCATCCAAAATCCCAATCTTGCCTTGTTTCTTGAGCTTCCTCCTTGTTTCATTGCTATCCCTTTCCACTATAGGAGCCTTAACTACAGTATGTGGTTCTGAAATACTCCTTCAAATCAAATAACCCCAAACCACCATGTTCTGTTGGAAGAATCAGCTTATCCCACCTGACTCTGCCCTCTTACCTACAACTTCAGTTTTCCACAACTTCTCCTCTGGTTGATACAAATATGGGTGACTTGTGTTTAAAACCTAAAGGGACCAAAAACACTAACACTGACTGAATCTTACTGTCAATATCTATAAAACAGAGCTTCTAGTTTCTCAGTTTGTTTTGTATTAACTATGTTTAGTCTCTTCCTACATATCCTTAGTTGCCATAGCAGAATCCTTTTAAACTCATACTCCTAAGTAATTTATTTTATCATGTCCACATAAATATGGGTAATATACGAACCAATTTCTGTGTGGGTACATAGTTTACAGCAGTTGCCTTTGTTTTATCTTTCATTATTTTTGTACCAGAAAAGACTTGAGACTTTCTCAGAATGTTCCACAACACTGAAATATCCTTTTCCAGATTTATAAAGTACAAAATAATAATACCTGCAAATAAAGCCAACTTTTGTTGATTACAATATTAATTAAACCCTTGAATTTCTGAGTCCCTTATTTTGTTGCAGTGGTTCTAAATATAATGCAAATAACAAAGAGGAAAGAGGACACCCCTGCCTGCTTCCTCTGTTCAAACAGAACTTGTTAAAGAGGAACTCCAACTTTAATTTTTTTGTCTGATCCTCATATATCCCTCCTCCTAATTAACCTTATTATATTGTTAGGGAATGCAAATGCTTCCATCGACTTACTCATGAAAATCACAGCTTCCTTTGTCAAGTGCTTTCTGTGCATCAAGACCCACCAGCAACAGTGATATTTTCTTACATTCTGCTTCCCTCTGGATCATCTCTCTTCTGTCCATGTTGTCTGATGTTTACCTTCCTTCCAAAAAACCACGAGATCCATATCTATCAGTTTTGGCATCATCTTGCCATTACAAACCACTTTATAGTCACAATCTAAAATCTAAATGGGCCCATATGAACCTGGATGTGATGGGCCTTTACCATCTTTAGGTATTTTACCCACTACAGCTTTCTTCCAGGATCTTGGTGTTTCTCCTCTTTAAAATACTGTGAAACAAAACCTTCCAGATCTTTATCACTTTCTTCCCTCATAGCTTCCAAACTTTCACAGTAATACCATCTGTTCCTGGAGACTTTCCTGTAAATTAGTTATACATTTTTAACTCCTCTCCTCCTATCTTAGTAATTGAGCCTCATCTACCTCTAACCTTAGCATATTTAATTCTTCCATAAACATTTCCATTTGTAATTTTTCATGATTTCCACATATCTCTGCTTTATACAGATTTTCATAAAATTTCTGAAATATTTCTAGTAACTGTACAGGATCTCTGGTGGTTATTTGCTATAGGCTGCCTAAGCTTGGCAGTAACCCTTTCTGTTGCCTGAGCCATTGTGCTAAAAGCTTTTTTGCTCTGGAATTATTATCAAAAACAGTTGCTTAACAGCAGTCTTTTGAAACCCATGCATATTATTGAAGTAGACCCTTATTTTCTCTTTTAACACTCTGCAGTTGTGCCTCTTCTTCTTCTGTGAGATTCCCCCTTTTCTGGAATAATTTAACCTTTGTCTGTTCCACTAAATAATTCTTGTTACTTCTAAACCATATCTGTTTATTTATTTCTACCCTATTTTAAACTCCACTGTCATTTTATCCCACTCCCCAGCTATATTTTCAGAAGAAAATTCTATCTTCCCTAATAACTCCTGAATATTTTCAACTATCCATTACTTAAATTCCCGTCTGTCTAACAGATGGGGAAGCACCAGTGTCTCATTTTTATTTCATTGCTTTGCATTTTTATTGTGGTTATTATTGATGCAAGATCTGAAATAGTTAATGGATACATATCAAAACTTTCAATTAAATGCACGTGTTCCTGTGAAACATAATTTCTATGTAGCCTAGCACAGTTTTTGTATCTTATGAAGTATGTAAATTCCTTCCAAGCTCCTACTACTGAATTCACATCTTCTAAACCAAATATTTTCATAAATTTCTTCAAAAAGTTACCTTCTTTAGCTACCTTCTTTTGTTGTATTTTCCTGCTAGCCCCCAGATACATTTTGACTGTTGCAAAAAATCAAATTTCAGTCCCCACCTAATTAATATTCCCTGCTGAAAGCTGATTATTTCTCCCAGAATTTTCTTAAGGTCCATTATAGCAGTTTTAAGTGGAATATATATACATGCCAGTATAATCTTCCTCCCTTGCAAGTAGCCCGTTACTACTACAAATCTACCATTATTATAATTTTTTCCCTATTCTATCACTATTGGAGCTCCTGTAACAATTAATATAAGTACTCCCCTTTTTCTTTGTCACAGATATTCTGCTGACTAACCATCCTGAAGTCCTTTCTTTATCAGATTCACATGCTCAATTATTTCCAAATAGGTCACCTTCGTCATGACTATTTTTACTCTCCACTTCTTATTTTTGTTCACTACACTTTCTTTTTTATATATACCTGTGAAACCATTTGCATTCAAAGATGATATGGAAAGTATCGACATTAAAATAATTATTCCCACCTCTTTTGTATAATGGCTTTTTAATGTCTCATTCCAGCTTTTTTGTAAATGCATACTCTAATGCTTGGCATGTTGATTTTTTATACAGTTGATGTTCTTTATGTTTCACTGTTGCAGTCATCACATTTGGGTTATTTGCTTGCAGTATCCCTCAGTTGGCCTGATTATCAAAGTCTTGGGTCCTGCATCGGTTGCTGTCTCATCTTCCATGACGTCAGGTAGTCAGGGATATAAAGCATGCAGCTGATGCCATTACATCAGTCTTTCTTGCTGTCCGGTGCCTGAAGCAGAAGCAGTTCGCAAGTGCTGGTCGGCCGACTCCTGAAATTTTCGTTTTTGAGTTTCAGAACCAAAGTCTTCAACTGAAGCTAAGTACCCTGTTGGGGAAACTTTTTCTTGCTCTAAACAGATGTCGGTAAAAGTCAATAATTGTATTTCTTGTGGAAAGCAAATACCTCATAAAGATTTTCATTCGTACTGTATTCCTTGCCTAGGCCCTGACCACAACATACCTCGCTGTCGGTTTTGTGCCTTATTTAAACAACAAACTATTTGTCGTTGGTATATTTAAGCTTCTAAATATTTTATATCCGGTATGTCTTCGGTAAGCCACCCGACTACCGACATTCTGAAAAACCGCAAAGATAAAGACAGACACAGGCCACCTAGGTTCGAAGCTGCCGACGACGCTTCTGCTAAGCTAGTCACCAGTTTGCCGGTACTCAGTGAGGCGCGTTCACTGATAACCCGCTACTTCAGATTCGCAGGCCTCTACTGAGACCCATTCGGAGTCACAGAATTTGTCCAATTGGTAGCTCTGGGGGGAGGCAAACAGATCTATATCTGGGCTCCCTCATTTGTTTATCAACATGTTGAAAGTCGGAGTCTGGTATGCCGCGAGATGCTTCAACTATGGAACCTGCGGATGTCTCTACCTTGGATGGGTTCAGAGCCGCTGTGCAGGCACCGGCTTCTGAGGGTGTATTCAGGCCTACTGACTTGCATATTAAACTGACGACATCTTCTTCAAGGCCTAAAACTCGATCCATGCTTAGAAAACCGACGCCCAGACTGCATGGTCAGGCCTCTATGCCTAAAAAACAAATGATAAGAATGGCTGAAGACCTTATTACTTTAATCAGGGGTAGCCAACCTTCCCCTCTAAGAGACCTAGGACTGAATTTGCTTATGATACTTTTGATCAGGATTCTGAAATTTGCATCCTCTGATGACCAGGATTTACCTCTATCTACCTATGAGAATTCTGATGCAGAGGACTGCATTCCCTCTGCTTCCCCTCCAGAGGATTTCTCTTTTTGGTGAAACCTTGCATACTCTTAGGAAGCATTTCTTCTGGGAAAGCCAGGATTACTCTAATTCTAAAAAGAGGCTTAGGGATTTCTTACTCCTGCCTCAACACAGGCCTTTAGCTATCCCCCCCGTACTGGACATTGTTGATGATGCCTTTTCAGAGTCTAGCTTGGCCCCTGACTTTTTACCTCCTGCTCCCAGAAAACCTGATAAATATTACAGCGTTCCTGACTCTCACAAGTTCCTTTTTAAAAATCCTACTGCGGATCCTGACACCATTTTACAGGGACCCAAGGGCATTAAGGCTACTACTGCCAAAAATCCTACCCCCTGTGATAGAGATTCCAGGGGGCTGGATAGATGGGGTAAGAAGGTATAGGGTCTATATTAGATCACTGAATGCTTAAAAAAGTGAATGGTGATTAATCAACCCTATGTAAGTGAAAGCTTACAATCTCGAACTGTCAGAAGAGTGATTTTTTTTCCTAGGGAAAAAAATTGCTGTTCCAAAACACATACACACAACACAAGCACACCAAACAAACAGAAATCCACACACATACACCTAAAATCTGACACCTAACCCTACACTAATCTATACACACACCACTAACTATCCATAACCCAAACCCTAACCCTAAGGTCAGTCACTATCGCACACTCACCTCACCCGCTCCCTAACCCTAACTCACCTAACCCTCACATCCACACAATCGCACACATACCTAACCCGTGCCCTAACCCTAACTCACCTAACCTGCCCTAACACTCACATCCACACAATCACACACTTACCTGAACCCGACCCGTAACTTTCCACCACAGCACTGAAAATACTGAAGCAATAGAAATGGACAAGCAAATTCTTTCCCTAGGAAAAAAAATTGGGATGTCCTTCAAGGATGCATCTGCAGTCATAACATATAGGTTGTCCTGCCTCAGGCAGCCCTTCGGTCGGCCGGATTCCAAAGTCTGGGTCTGGCTTCGGCTGATGTCGCACTTCACCCGACGTCATAGCTCCTGGGGTATAAAGGCATCAGCCGACGCCATTTTCCTCAGTGTTTCTTGCCGCGCGGTGCCCGAAGCAGAAGCTGTTCGCAAGTGCCGGTCGGTCAGATCCAGAGATTTCAGCTACCGAAGACTTCTAAAAAAGCTAAGTACCCGTTGAGACTCTTTCTTGCCTCAGCCGATGTCAGACAAAGTAAATAATTGTTTAACTTGTGGGAAACAAATACCTCATAAGGATTTCCACTCTTACTGCCTTCCTTGCTTAGGCCCAGACCACGACGTATCAGCTTGTTTAGCCTGTGCTTCCTTCAACGGACGGACACTTAGACGTCGGTCGGAGTTTGCTGAAGAGTTTTTTGGCTCCGCTTTTGCATATAAAATGCCGTCGGAGACTCCGACTATTCATTTAGCTAAAAAATGCAAGGAAAAGGTCCGACACTCGTGGCCCGCGGTTTCGGCTGAAACCACGGTTAGGCCTACCGCGAGTGTCTCGGTTTCGGCTGAAACCGAGACCTCGGTTCTCCCTTCGACCGAAAGCATGCCTCCGACAACCGAGGCCACACAGGCCCCGGCTGAGTCGGCTACAGAATTTCCTACTGAAGAAGCAGGCACACAAGATTTGTCCGACACCATTCCGTTGGACATCTCTACTCCTGCACGTGGGGCAGCTAGACCCCCTGCTTCTATGTCTATCAAGGCCTTCTCCAGGGCTAAAGCAGCTAAACTTTTCAAGGCCTTACCTACAAAAGCTCCCTCTCACAGACCTACCTCAAGTTCGCAGATTCTCAGCCTTGCTGAGGACCTTATTTCTCTGATCAGGGGATCCCAACCTCACCCAGACAGGGCCTCACATCTCCCTCCTGAAAAGAGGCCTAGGACTGAACCCCCTGAACCTCTCTCCTCTGACTGTTCCTCAGATGGTTCAGATTTATCTGACCATCAGGAAGGACCATACTCACCTTATGAGGATTCCGATGCAGAAGACTCCATTCCTTCTGCCTCCCCCCCAGAAGAATTTTCATTTGGGGAAACTCTACACTCAATGAGGGAACACTTCCAATGGCAGGGCCAGGATTTTTCCTTATTCTAGGAAAAGGCTAAGGACTTTTTTACACTTACCACAGCATAGGCCTTTAGCCATACCACCTGTACTATCAGTTGATGATGATGCATACAATGGTGCCAGTACTGCCCCTGATTCTCTTCCCCCGGCCCCTGCCAAACTTGACAGATACTACAGGGTCCCGGATTCTCACTACCACTTGTATAAGGCCCATGCTGCAGACCCAGAAACCATTTCTCAGGGCCCTAAAGGTGTTGCAGCTGCCTCTGCCAAAAACCCCCTACCCTCTGAAAGAGAATCTAGAGCATTAGAAAGATGGGGCAAAAAGGTTTATACATCTGCTACTCTTTCTGCCAGGGCTTTAAACTGTCAATTTCACATGATACAGTACCAGGAATTTTTGTTAGATCAGCTGAATAAAAAGCTGTCCTCTCCTGAACCTTTAGACTGTAAGTCCCTTCAGGATTTGGTACACAACTCTTAGCAGGTCAGTAATCACTTCTTAAAATGTGGCTATGATGCACTGGAGGCTTCATTTAGATCAGCTATGACTGGAGCAGTGATTCGAAGGCATGCCTGGCTAAAAGAACAATCCTTGCCAGACCATGTTAAGTCTAAACTCCTAGATGCCCCTATGGAGAAACAAAGTTTATTTGGCTCCCCTGCACAGGAGGTTCTAAAGAAAGTGGAAGAAAAAGCAAAATCTGTCCAAACAGTCAAGGATTTTCTGCAGGTCCAACCTCCGAGGTTCAGCAGAAATTGGCCTTCAAAGAATTGGTCCTTTCCAGACACCTCCAGAACACAGAGAGGCAGAAATAGACGCCCAAGAGGCAGAGGTCAATCAAGGGGTGCCTACAGGGGTCGTCAGCGGCAACCTGCCAACCAGAGAAGTGCCGCCACAGCTGCGACTGCAACCACTTCCACAGGACAGACACAATGACTTGGCTCTGATTCCTCCTACCAGGGAACAACTGGAAGCACCCTTGGGCGGGAAGCTAGCTTTATTTTCAAAAAACTGGCATTGCATTACAGGAGACAAATGGACTTTGCAAACAATAGACAAAGGCTACAAGTTTCACTTCCACACTCTACCAAAAGAGAGGAATGCCAAACCTTCCACCAAGCCAGAAATCAGAGGCTCTAAAACAAATCATCAGCTTACTAAGGATGAGAGCAATAGAAAAGGTACCATCTATGGAACAAGGCCAAGGATTTTACTCCAGACTATTCCTTGTACCAAGAAAAGAAAATCAATGGAGGCCTATTCTCGACTTGTCCGCACTGAACACATATCTCATTATTCCAAAATTCAAGATGCTGACCCTACAGCAACTTCTTCCCATGTTGGGCAAGGAGTCTTGACTGGTGACTCTAGATCTCAAGGAGGCATACCTGCACGTCCCTATACGACCAGATTGCAGAAGACACCTCAGATTTCTTGCAGGATCAGAGCATTATCAATTCTCAGCATTGCCCTTTGGCTTATCTACTGCGCCCAGAGTATTCACGAAATGCCTGGCATCAGTAATTGCACATTGCAGGCTTCAGGGAATTCAAATCTACCCATACCTGGACGACTGCCTAATACAAGCGGACAACAAGACAAAAATAATAAAGGATTTGGCCTATGTCATACAACTGCTGCAAGCCTTGGGATACACAGTCAACATATAAAAGTCAAGTCTAGTGCCATCCCAAAGGATAACATTTTTGGGTGCAGAGCTGGACACATTAACTCAGATGGCTTTTCTCACAGAAGAAAAACAAAAGCAACTACCAGTCTACTTCATGGCATTAACAAGACAAACTCAGCTTACTGCAAGGAAAGTCCTGCAGGCCCTGGGTTACATGGCATCCTGCATAATCTTGATCCCACATGCCAGGCTGCATATGAGAAAATTACAATGGTACCTCAGGAATGTATGGTCTCAGCACAGGCACAGTCTAGAAGCCCTGATACCAATCATTCCATGCCTGAAAAAAGAATTCCTGTGGTGGGCTCAGGCCTGCCAGATCAATAGAGGATTGCCTTTCCACAAACCACATCCAAGGCAGACCATCACCACGGATGCCTCAGACCTAGGCTGGGGGGCACACATGGAAGACAAGTGCATCCAAGGCCTATGGTCCCAAGACCAGCTGAATCTACACATAAATCTAAAGGAGATGCTGGCAGTGAAGCATGCAATCGAGGCATTCAAATCATTCCTCCAGCAAGGACACCTGCTGATAAGGACGAACAATACCACAGTCATGTGGTACATCAACAAACAGGGAGGCACACATTCATACCCTCTATGGGACCTAGGCCTGAATCTCAACATCCAGCTGCAGGCCAAATTTGTACCAGGAAAAGAGAATTCACTAGCAGACAGCTTAAGCAGAACTACCACGGATGCTCACAAATGGATGCTGCATCCAGACATCTTCAAAACCATAACAAAGAAATGGGGAATGCCAGAGATAGACCTGTTCGCCTCCCCACTCAACCACCAACTGAAGAAATTCTGCTCAAGAGTATACCACCCACAAGCCTGGAGGGTGGACTCCCTTTCTTTCAGCTGGAAGGCCCTGACAGTATATGTCTTTCCACCTCTCCCATTGATGTACAAAGTTCTACTGAAGATCAGAGAGGAACAGCCAAAGGTAATTCTGATAGCTCCAGACTGGCCAAGGCAGCATTGGTACCCGCTACTGAGAAGCATGTCTCGGACGAACTCATGGCCTCTACCTCTATGTCCTTTACTTCTAACGCAGAACAACTACAAGACCCTGCATCCAAACTTAAAAACGCTGCAGGTAACTGCTTGGAAAATTGCATAAAACAAAACCAACCTGTTTTATCTCAGAGGGTTAAGGACATTATCCTGGAGGCTCGCAGACCCTCCTCAAGGAAAACATATTCAGCCAAATGGAAGAGATTAAGTGCAGCAAAGGGAACAAATGTCACACTGGCAAACCTAGCACACATCCTAGAATACTTCGCAGAACTGTTCCACAATGGCCTGTTCTACTCTTCCATTAAGATTCATGCATCAGCGATTTCAGCAGAGTACAACATGGATTCTCCTGTCTTCTCTCATCCTCTCCTCAGACAATTTTTGAGAGGGATCAAAAATGTAAAACCTTCCAGGAAACCACCTCTGCCTGCATGGGATCTCAATTTTGTACTAGAAAAATTAACACTTCCCCCTTTTGAACCAGCAGCAACAGCAGACTTACAGTTTTTATCTTGGAAAACTGCCTTCCTGCTAGCAATCACTTCAGCAAGAAGGGTATCTGAGTTACAGGCATTAATGGCAGTGCAGCCTTTCCTTATCTTTCACCAGGATAGAGTGTCTCTGAGAACCAATCCTACTTTTATGCCAAAGGTGGTATCCAGGGTGTCCTTGAACCAAGCTATTCATTTACCTACATTCTTCCCTAACCCACAGAACAGGGGGGAAAAACTACTACACACCTTGGATGTACACAGACAACTGCGCTACTATCTGGACAGAACTAAGGCCAGCAGAAAAACTGACCAGCGTCTGGTAGCATATGCAACAGGAGTGCAAGGAAAAGTAATTTCAAAACAGACAATCTCAAAATGGATAGGAAATTGCATTTGATTCTGCTACTCATTTCATGGAAAGACAACTCCTGAAAATATCAGGCCTCACTCCACAAGAGCTACAGCTACCACAACAGCTTTCCTACGACGAGTGGCTACCAAAGACATTTTAGAAGCTGCTACTTGGAGCTCCGTGCAAACATTTGCCAAGCATTACAATCTTCCTTTATACTCCAGATCCCGAGCAGGTTTTGCAACTGCAGTTTTACAAGGGATCTTAACTACACCATCATTATCTTAGTGCCTCCTCCCCCAGTTTGGCTATGGTATTCTACCCATATGTTATGACTGCAGATGCATCCTTGAAGGACATAGTACAGTTTTGTACCTACCATAAATGTAGATGTCCGATAGGTATGCATCTGCAATCAGGATTACCCACTCTCCTTCCCCTCTGTGGTCTTCCTAGGGTACTTACCCCTCTCTTAGCTAGCTGGGGGAATCTATTATGGTGTATTTGTTTGTATGTATATATGTATATATACTTTTTGATTCTACTGTTTGGAATTTTCTACTTTTATACAAATTTAGCCTTCCTAGAGGGCACCTGGCATCTGGGGCAAGAAACACTGAGGAAAATGGCGTCGGCTGATGCCTTTATACCCCAGGAGCTATGACGTCGGGTGAAGTGCGACATCAGCCGAAGCCAGACCCAGACTTTGGAATCCGGCCAACCGAAGGGCTGCCTGAGGCAGGACAACCCATATGTTATGACTGCAGATGCATACCTATCGGACATCTACATTTATGGTAGGTACAAAACTGTACTTTTCTGTTGCTTCAGTGTTTTAAACTTTCACATACATAGGGTCGATTAATCACCGTTCGCTTTTTTAAGCTTTCGGTGAGCTAATATAGACCCGAAGGTATACACTTCTGCAACTTGGCCATTAGGGCCTTAAACTGCCAGTTTCATATGTTAAAGTATCAGCAGCATATTATTGGATTGCTTACACAGAAAATTATGTTGATTCCTGATTGTGCTGAAAATAAGGATTTACAGGATTTAATGCATTCTGCTGAACAAGTTGGAAATCATACTTTGCAATGTAGTTTTGATTCACTAGAGGCATCTGGCAGGGCTGCTGTCACTGGGTCTGTACTTAGAAGGCATGCTTGGCTTAAGGAGCAATCTTTGCCAGATCATGTTAAAGCTAAATTGCTGGATGCTCCCTTAAATCAGGACCACTCGTTTGGCAACAAAGCAGAAGTAGTACTTAAAAAGATGGAAGAAAAAGCTAAATCTATGCAAACTGTTAAAGATTTCCTAGAAGTACAGCCTCCAAGATTTAGTAGGCATTGGCCCTCTAAGAATTGGTCCTTTCCTGCTTCTTCCAGGCCTTCAGTCCAAACCCAGAACCCCCAGGCTTCAATCCCAAGGTACGCACAGGACTAAGCAGTGGGGGGCTCCCACTTCCAAATCAGGGAGTAGTAAGACTCCACCGTATGGTAAACTGTCTCAATGACTTAACTTTAAAACTTCCAAGCACTTCTCAACTGACTGCTCCTTTAGGGGGAAAGATTGCTCTGTAGACAAAAAACTGGGAACTCATTACCCAGGACAAATGGGTTTTAAATATAGTTTCCCAAGGATAAAGATTTCACTTCCACATGTTACCAACCCCAAACGGTTGGCCAGTTCTACCCCAAAATAAGTAGGCAGAGGCTCAAAAGCAAATACTCTCTCTCTTAAGCATAAGGGCTATTCAGACTGTACTACAATAGGAAAAGGGACAAGGTTTCTACTCAAGACTTTTCCTGGTACCCAGAAAAGACAAATCATGGCGTCCTATCCTGGACCTTTCTATCCTAAACACCTTTTTGGTGATTCCAAAATTCAAGATGCTAACTCTTCACCAGTTGCTTCCTATGCTAGGCAAGGATGCCTGGTTGGCAACACTGGATTTAAAGGAAGCCTACCTGCACATCCCAATCAGGGAATCTTGCAGAAGATACCTATGCTACCAAGCAGGCTACATGCATTATCAGTTCTCTGCACTGCCCTTTGGCTTATCTACTGCGCCCAGGGTATTCACAAAGTGCCTAGCTCTAGTCATTGCAGGCAAAGAAATATTCAAATATACCCATACCTGGACGATTGTCTAATTCAGGCAGAAAGCCAGGACATACTTTTGAATCATCTGGCGTTTGAACAAAAGGTGCTAACTTGTCTGGGGTACACCATAAACTAAAAGAAATCACATCTTGTACACTGTCAAAAAATTATATTCCTGGGACCAAGCTTGAACACAACTTCCCAGATGGCTTTCCTCACGCCAGAGAAACAAATTCATTCGACAGCTTACTTCAAACTAATGGCCTCAAAAACCCTGCTATCTGCAAGGCAAATACTGCAAGCTTTGGGGTTCATGGGCTCCTGCATTCTCCTAATTCCATATACAAGACTGCATGTGAGGAAACTACAATGGTATCTAAAAAGCCTATGGTGTCAAAATTCTCAGGATCTAGAAGCAGTGATTCCTATCATACCTTGCCTACAGTTAGAGTTCCTTTGGTGGGCAGAGGCCTGCCACCAAAACAAGGGACTACAATTCACTCTACCCCCTGCCACCCAAACCCTAACAAGAGACTCATCAGACTATGCATGGAGGGCTCACCTGGCAGGGAAGTGCATTCAGGGCAAATGAAACCCAAGTCAAATGCACCTGCATATCAAGCAAAAAGAAATGTTAGCTGTACAGAATGCCCTGACAGCCTTCAAGGACCACAGTTTTCCAGGACAATTAATGGTAAAGACGGACAACACCATGGTTATGTGGTACATAAAAAAAAGCAGAGGGGTACCAAATTCATAGCCCCTCTGCAGACTAGCCATGGCTCTGTGGAACACAGCCTTGAGCTACCAAGTGCACCTACTGGCTCAATTCCTGCCCGGAAAGCTAAATACACTGGCAGATGAACTAAGCAGAAATCTCATGGACTCACACAAGTGGAAACTGGAACCAAAGACTTTCAACATGTTGATAAACAAATCAGGGAGCCCAGATATAGACCTGTTTGCCTCCCCCCAGAGCTACCAATTGGACAAATTCTGCACAAGGACTCCCCACAAACAAGCTTGGAAAGTGGATGCCCTGTCCTTCACCTAGAAAAAAATCTGTCACTTTATGGCTTTCCTCCACTGCCTCTCCTCTCCAAACTACTATTAAAGATCAAGCAGGACAAACCAAGGATGATATGATTGCACCAGACTGGCCACACCAACACTGGTACCCCCTCTTGCGCAGTGTGTCACTGCTGGCACCATGGCACCTGCCTCAGATCCCTACCCTGCTGTCCCAGCAGGAGGGCCAGATTCTGCATCCTCAGCATCAAACCCTGAACCTGGCAGCCTGGCTAATTACCTGATCTCTCCGTTACCATCCCTCAGTAAACAAGTGTCGGATGTCATTCTGGAGGTAAGGAGGAGTAGTACTAGAAAATCTTATGCTGAAAAATGGAAAAGATTCTGTTCCTGGAACCAAGCTCAAGGGATGGGCACAGCAGTGCCCAGTTTACCTCAGATTCTTCAATGCTTAACTGAGATGCTTCACAAAGACTTTTCCTTTTCCTCCATCAAAATTCATGCCTCAACCATTTCAGCTCATTACAACACAGAACCACCCCTCTTCTCTCATCCACTGCTTAAGCAGTTCCTCAGAGGGGCCAAAAACTTAACACCACCATGGAGAGCCCCAACTCCAGCCTGGGACCTTAACTTTGTATTGGAAAAACTCACTCTACCTCCTTTTGAGCCAGCTGCAAGTGCAGAGTTAAAATTCCTTTCTTGGAAAACAGCATTCCTTTTTGCAATCACTTCAGCAAGAAGGGTGTCTGAATTACAGGCCCTTATGGCAGTGGAGCCTTTCATCATCTTTCATGCGGACAGGGTGTCCTTCAGGACCAATCCCTCCTTCATGCCCAAGGTAGTATCCAGTGTGGCTCTTAATCAGTCCATTCATTTGCCAACCTTCTTTTCTAATCCACAGAATAAAGGAGAACGGATACTGCACTCCTTAGATGTGTACAGACAACTTAGATTTTACTTGGACAGGACTAAACCTCAAAGGAAATCTGAACAGCTGCTGGTGGCATTTGCTGCAGGGGCAGAGGGGAAGGCCATTTCAAAGCAAACCATTTCTAAATGGATAGGCCATTGCATTCATTTCTGCTATAAGCACCACGGAAAACCTATCACACAAGGGATAAGACCATACTCAACCAGGGCTGCATCTACCTCTACAGCCTTTCTCAGAGGTGTCCCTACCAGGGACATCCTAGAAGCTGCTACATACTTTCACCAAGCATTACCATTTGCCAATTTTCTCTAAATCCAGAGCTGGTTTTGCCACTGCAGTCTTGCAGGGCCTTATAGCTGGCCCTAATGCTATCTAACATCCTCCTCCCATCCTTAGCTTTGGGAATCTACCCAAATGTGATGACTGCAACAGTGAAACACGAAGAATATAGTACAGTTGTGTACACTTACCATACGTGTAGATGTTCGAGTGTATTCATTGTTGCAGTCCTGGTTACCCTCCCTCCAGCCCCTTGTCTTATTTTGGCTATTCTCCTTTACTATGCTTAAAAGCTTTTTGGTGTATTAGAAACAAATTTGAATGCTTTCAGAAAGCAATATCTTTTAGCCATTGAAAGATAAAAGTATTCTGTTTTTATTGCCCTCATATCAGTTTGTCTCCATAGAAATACGAGAAGCAGCTACACAGTTGCCTTAGGTACAAGCTTCACATGTTGCACTGTGAAAATTTATTTGCTAAAGGAAAACTTTTCATTGCATTCAGTGTTCTTTTATTTACCTGCTTCTACTTAAAACTTATTAGATTGATCCAAGGGCCTTGATCCAGTCACTACTCATCTGTGCAGAAGTAAGAAAAATCATATAATTTTTACTTCTATCATGCTCTGTATACTTTTACAATCCATCCCTAACCTCAACAAACCAAAATTACAGCCTCTTGTCTTAAACATGCTTTTGTCCAGGCTTTCTTCTCTTTTTGCATTGCAGTTCCTACATTTTTAAACTAAACGGAAAGAAAGAAAGAAGGGAGGAAAGGGGCACCTTTTTACTTTATTATCCCTATAACATACAAAAAATGTTACATAGATTACTGTATAAGATGCAGTATATGTCATGTTTTATAAAAATACAAAGAACAAAAATTGTTTTACTTAGTTACCTCTTTCCTTCCTCTTCCGTTCTCTACAGTGTTCTTCTAAATATTACTGACATGAAGTTTTGGAGTCGCCTACAAATTTAACAAAGTCAAAAAAGTCCAATATTTCCAGGTTTTCTTGTACTGCCATATTTCACAAATGTGACTGACACTTTGTAATCCCTCGTTTATTCATTACTTTTAGAGTTACTGATTTTCTTCCTGTTGGTCTGTATCTCCCAACTCCAGTCTCTTCATTTCCAAATACTCCTGGTTGTTGTGGTCAACTTCTCTGCTTTTCTCGTCTCTCAAGCATTGTTCTTTGGTACATTGGATATGTTTCTCTGGCATAGTCTGTCTCTAAGAGCTTTATGATCAGAAGAATAAGAAGCAGAGTTCCCTTCTGTTTGATACCTCATATTATGAATATAGTTGGATACAGCAGATTGAACCTCACACCTGCCTTTCTACATTCCCTGATTACTGTAATAAATTTACTCTTCTTTCTGGTGTACAGTGAGTAATTAATTTCCATAAGCACTTTACTGTCCCCAACTTTTACTACTTTGAACTTTGGTGACAGTTTTATAAGAATCAATTCTGTCTGCTGATAAGATTGCATCTTTACGTTTACAGGTCTTGGCTGCTTTCCCATGGCCAGGTTTAGAGCATACATACAATTTGCCCGTTCAGTTAACAAGTCCTGCTCTGGAATACCAGTCAGTTGCTTATTTGTGCTTTCATAAAATTAATACTGTCTGTTCCTTCCAGTTTCTCTTTTGTAGCAGAAAATCTCAGGATGTTATATAGTCCAATCTCGCCTACATTCTTACCCGTGGGTTCGGAGCCAAATATCTGCTCTGACTCGGCCATACTTTTTAGCTCCAAGTCTTTCTATTGGCTGGGCTAAGATGGTATCCCATGCTGCACTGCTCTCTACCCCCAGATCTCGTTTGCCGCTCATATAGCTCGGACGTGGTCTCGCTCTTGGCTGTGGCTAAGTACCCTTTTTCTTCTTGTATATCAGAGAAGTTTTTTGCAAAAAAGCTATTTTAATAGCTATTGTGTGTCTGTATTGTGGAAAAGTTGTGTTTTTCTTGATTGTTTATTCTGTGGTATCCCACTAGCTGTTTCCAATGGGCTAGGCCCGTTTCAGTTAGAGGACCTAGCCTGTCCCCTTACTTTCCTTGTGTGCTAAAAGTTTCCCAGGACTAAAACCATTTAATTTAGAGGAATTAGTTCTTCCCTTTGTATTTGTGTCTGAGGATTGTTTGACTTGGAGATCTGTGTGGTGTTCTGTCTGTTGATGGCTTGTTCCCACCTTGTGACTGACCGTTGGTCGATTTCTTTCAGTTAATTACTTGTTGTTGGTTAACTATGCCCAAAGATACTAAGGAGCATAAGCCCTCGGGCTTCAAGAAGTGCTCTAGGTACAGTTATAAAATGTCCATTACTGATGGACACTCTGTGTGTAATGGACACTCTGTGTGTACTGTCTGGGAGTGATTCATCTCCAGGAATCGTGCAGTTTCTGTCATGCCTTTAGTCCGCGTGTACTTCAGGAAAGGAAGAATAAATTAATTTTGAAGGGATTTCTGAAACCCTCCTTCGAGGAGGGTCTAGAGAGTGCTTCCAGCTCTAAGGCAAAATCCTCAAAAGCAAAAAATCGATCTCCAGCTCCATCAGTCTCCTCGGAGCCACCGGAGAAAATAGCAAAGTCTGCATAGACATCCTTGGCTCCATTGTCCTCAGGGCCGCAGGAAGTGTCAGTGGTAATGGAATCTGTGTTGGCTCCAGTCTTCTTGGAACCTGTTCGGAGCCGATCGCCTAGCATTAGGCCAGTATCCCCTCCTCACAGGTCCCCTTCAGAGAGGAGGTCTCGATCTCCTTCTCTATCCTCCAAATCTTCCAGGACCTTATCTGATGTGGACGTCGATAGAGTGGTGCAGAGACGACTTCAGTCACCAGTACTGGCCTGGTCCCTCAACCTGCATCGATACTTCCTACTCCGTGCACATCTCAGCTTTTGAAGCCGTAGTGCTTGGCTCCGTGTGATGTCCCTAGGTCGGTTCCGACAGCCCTTCGGCTCTTGCGATTTCCTCGTCAGCTCCCGACCTGTGGTAGCGCCATCCATGGGGTCAGGACTCTCAGGATTCTTTGGTCAGACCCGAGGAGATGCTTGGGGACACCTCTCTCTCCCTAGTCTCCCTCCTTCTTCAGCAGCAGAAGCCCTGACTCTGTCTTTGGTTTGGAGCTGGTCATTCTTGGTCCAGGAGGGACCTGGGCGTGCGTCAGGTCAGGTAGTCAAGCGGCATCATGCACGGGGTCTCTATTCTGTGTCCTGTGACACGGTGCCATCTCTCTAAGCCATCTATCTCTGGACAGCGCCCCCAGGCCTCAGGGTACCCCCACATACAGTGGGATATTTCTGGCACATAGATGTTCATCGTGTTACATTGCTGCAGTCATTACACTTGGGTTATCCTGCCGTCAGGCGGTTCCCCAGTCGGCCTGAGTTCCAAAGTCTTAGTCCAGCGTCGGTTGCTGTTGCCTCCTCCTTGACGTCAGTGCGACAGGGGTATATAAGATGCAGCCGACGCCATTTTCTTCAGTCTTTCTTGCCGCGCGGTGCCCGAAGCAAAAGCAGTTCGCAAGTGCTGGTCGGCCGTCTACTGAGATTTTCATTCCGAATCCAGAACCGAAGTCTTCTACAAAGCTAAGTAATCCGTTGGAGAAACTTTTTCTTGCCTCAGACCGATGTCGTAAAAATGAATAACTGTATTTCTTGTGGGAAGCAAATACCTCAAAAGGATTTCCATTCCTATTTTATCCCATGCCTAGGCCCAGACCACGACGTCACTGGTTGTCGGTTTTGTGCTAGGTTTAACAAGCGCACTATTAAACGTCGGTTTGATTTTGCACGACATTATTTTGGGAGAAAATTCAATTATACCATGCCATCGGAACTTCCGACGACCGGAATACACAAAAAACGCAAAGACAAGGATAGGCATCCGAGGCCCAAAACTGACGATGAAGCCTCTTCTAGGCCATTCGCCGATTCTCCGGTTTACAGCGAGGTGCCTTCGCAGCCCCTGACGATCGCTTCTGTAGAACCACAGGCCGCTTCTGACTCCCATGTGGGGATGGCTGGGCCTTCGGACGCACAAGTTATTCAGCCTACCGAGAATAACCTTTCAGAGGGATCCGAAGTAGCTGAGCAACCCACAGCTTCAGAGGGTGTCTTCAGACCTACTCAGTTAAGCATTAAACCGTCAGCTAAGTCTAAGCCTTCCTTAAAATCAAAGAAACAAATACAGCATTCTCCAGGACAGGCCTCCATGCCTAAGAAACAAATGCTCAAAATGGCCGAAGACCTAATCACTCTGATCAGGGGGTCCCATCCCCCTCCTGATAAAAGGCCTAGACAGGATGCAGACTATGACTCATCCGACCAGGTGTCCATCTCTTCTGATTCATCCTCAGACCTAGGATACTCCTTACCCCCTTATGAGGATTCTGATGCTGAGGAATCAATTCCATCAGCCTCACCGCCTGAGGACTACTCCTTTGGGGAAACCCTGCATTCCATGAGGGAGCAATTCCAGTGGGAAGGCCAGGATTACTCAGAATCCAAGAAAATGCTCAGAGACTTCCTTTTATTACCTCAACACAGACCCCTTGCTATTCCGCCAGTGTTAGATATTGTGGATGATGTGTATACTGAATCCAGCTTAAATCCTGATTCCTTACCCCCAGCCCCTGTTAAACCTGACAAATACTGCAGAGTCCCTGACTCACATAAATTTCTGTATAAAAGCCCTGTAGCTGACCCTGAAACTTTTTCTCAGGGACCCAAAGGAGTTGAGGCCTCTTCAGCCAAGAAATGTTGTTCCTCGGATAGAGATCCCAGAGCATTAGACAGATGAAAGAAGAAATTATATATGTCTGCAACTTTAGCAATGAGAGCCTTAAATGTTTCACATCACATGCTAAATTATCAGCAATGTTTACTGTCTCAGTTAAAACAAAAATGCTTCCAGAATCCTCCTCTAGTTAAAGAAAAAATGGGATTTTTGCAGTGCAGTTGAACAAACAAGAAAGCAAGCTTTGCAATGGTTTTGATTTTTTCTCTCTGAGGCCTCAGAGCAGCACAGCAGTTACTTACTCTGTCATGAGATAATATGCAGAATTAAAAAGAACCGTTATTGTAGAAGAAAATTTAATTATGCATTGCACCTTTGGATTAATTTTTTATTTGGAGTTAAGGCAGAAGGAAAATGGAGGATAAGGCAAAATCTATGCAAACGGTGAAGGATTTCTTACAGGTTCAGCCTCCTAGATTTAGCAGAAACTGGCCAGCTAAGAATTGGTCCTTTCCAATTACAGACAGACCTCAAAGGGGAAGATACAGACGTCCAAGAGGTAGAGGTCAAACACAAGGTCCTTACAGACCTCGACAATGGGTTGCATCAGGCCAGAAAAAAGGGGAAGACAGGCCCCAACCATATAAAAAGCAGCTTCAATGACTTCCCACTACAGCTGCCAAACAAATCCCTCTTGGCAGCCCCCTTGGGAGGAAAACTGGCACTCTCCTACCACAACTGGCAAATGATCACCAAAGACAAATTGGGTTCTCAACATTATATTTCAAGGTTACAGGTTCCACTTTCACACTCTGCCAAGGTTAAAAGGAATGCCAAATCTGCCACCAAATCAATGGGCAGAGGCTCAAAAACAAATTACAGCACTCATGGATATGAGAGTTATTCAAAAGGTACCATCACACGAGCAAGGACAAGGATTTTACTCAAGACTCTTTCTGGTACCCAGAAAGGACAAAGCCTGGAGGCCCATTCTGGATCTTTCTTCTCTAAACACTTACCTGGATGTTCCGAAATTCAAAATGTTGACACTACAGCAGCTTCTTCCCATGCTGGGAAAGAAAGCTTGGCTCGTGACTTTGGACCTCAAAGAGGCATACCTGCATGTCCCTATCAGACAAAACTGCAGAAGATACCTCAGATTCATAGCTGGTACAATGCACTATCAATTCTCTGCACTGCCCTTTGGCTTATCTACTGCGCCCAGGGTCTTCACAAAGTGCCTGGCACCAGTAATTGCATTTTGCAGACAGAAAGGAATCCAAATTTATCCGTACCTGGACGACTACCTGATTCAAGCAGAGGGCAAGGACATTCTTCTAAAGCATCTGGCATTTGTAAAAAAGTTATTTTAAGTTGCCTGGGGTACACAGTAAACAAGAAGAAATCAAAACTAGTGCCCTCACAAGAGATTATATTCCTGGGTGCCAGCTTGAACAAAACGGCCCAGAAGGCTTATCTCACACCAGACAAGCAAGGACAACTGACTCAATACTTTCATTTGATGGCAAAGACCCAACTCCCTGCAAGAAAAATTCTGCAGGCCTTGGGTTACATGGCATCCTGCATACTACTAATTCCATATGCCAGACTACATATGAGGAAACTACAATGGTACCTAAAGAATGTATGGTCTCAACACTGTCAAAGTTTGGAAACAGTTATATCACGAATACCGTGACTTCAACAGGAGTTTCAATGTTGGCCTCAAGCTTGTCACCTCAACAAGGGGCAGTCTTTTACACAACCCACAGCCAGGCAAACACTGACAATAGATGCATCGGATTACGCCTGGGAAGCACACATGGCAGGCAAATGTATTCAGGGCACGTGGCCCGCAGAACAAAGGCATCTTCACATCAATCCAAAAGAGATGCTAGCTGTACAAATGCCCTTATAGCTTTCAAGGACCTGCTGCATCCAGGACAACTATGGCTAAAGACAGACAACACCACAGTTATGTGGTATAATAAACAAGCAAGGGGACACTCGCTCCTACCCCCTATGCAGAGAAGCCATGAACTTGTGGAACACAGCTATAAACCTTCAAGTTCATCTGCAAGCACAATTCCTGCCAGGAGAGAAAAACACACTTGCAGACGACTTAAGCAGAAACATCATGGATCCCCACGAATGGGAATTGAATCCACAAATATTCAGAATGATAACACAGAAATGGTGGAGCCCGGACATAGATCTGTTTGCATCCCCAATAAGCTGCCAGCTACAAAAATTCTGCACAAGGAGTTACCATCCACAAGCATGGAAAGTGGATGCCCTCTCATTCAGCTGGGAGAACCTACAAGTATACGCTTTCCCACCACTACCTCTCCTGCCAAAGGTACTCATAAAAGCCAGGCAAGAAGAGCCAAAAATGATTGCACCAGACTGGCCACGCCAGCACTGGTATCCAATTTTAAGGAACTTAGCACAAGAACCACCCTGGATTTTGCCTCAAATCCCACATCTGCTGACTCAGCACAACAATCAAATACTACACAGCCAGCTAAAGACCTTAAACCTAGCTGCATGGAAGATTCCTTAGTCAAGCAAGCAATGCCTCTCTCCAAAGCTGTTATGGATGTCATTCTGGAGGCCCGAAGGCCTAGTACCAGGAAAGCCTATTCGGATAAATGGAAGAGATTCTGTGCCTGGAACCAAGCTCACAGCTTTGACCCTCTTGTCCCAAACATTCCTCGGATACTACAATACTTAACTGAGATGCTGGACAAAGGCCTCTCCTTCTCATCCATCAAGATCCACGCCTCTGCCATCTCTGTTCACTACAACACGGATCCACCAATTTTTTCTAATCCTCTGTTAAAACAGTACCTCAGAGGGACTAAAAACATAAGACTGCGCCGTAGAGCACCTACTCCAACTTGGGACCTCAACTTTGTTTTGGAAAAACTAACTTTACCTCCTTTTGAGCCAGCTAACACAGCAGAATTAAAATATATCGCGTGGGAAACTGCTCTGCTCCTGGCAATAACATCAGGACGAAAAGTTCCTGAATTACAGGCATTAATGGGAGTGGAACCTTTCCTCATTTTCCACCAGGACAGGGTGTTTTTAAGAACTAACCCTACGTTTATGCCAAAGTGTGGTATCCAGTGTGGCTCTAAACCAAACTATTCACTTGCCAACTTTTTATCCTAAACCACAGAATAAAGGGGAGAGACTACTGCACTCTTTGGACATACGTTTATGCCAAAGGGTGGTATCCAGTGTGGCTCTAAACCAAACTATTCACCTGCCAACTTTTTATCCTAAACCACAGAATAAAGGGGAGAGACTACTGTATTCTTTGGACATTCACAGGCAGTTACGCTTCTACTTGGACAAAACCAAAGCTTTCAAAAAGTCTGAGCAATTATTGGTAGCCTATGCTGCAGGAGCACAAGGAAAAGCCATTTCAAAACAGACCATTTCAAAATGGATAGGACATTGCATACGGTTCTGCTACGCATACCATGGAAAACCTGTACCTAGCAGCATTAGATCTCACTCCACCAGGGCAACAGCCACTTCAGCTGCCTACCTCAGGGGAGTACCTACCAAGGATATTTTGGAAGCAGCAACTTGGAGTTCTGTACATACCTTCACCAAGCATTACCATCTGCCTCTATACTCTAAATCCAGAGCTGGCTTCACCACTGCAGTGCTGCAGGGCCTTATAGCCACCCCTAATGCCTCATAGAGCTAGCCACCCTACCTCAGCTTTGGGATTCTACCCAAGTGTAATCACTGCAGCAGTGTAACATGATGAACATAGTACAGTTTTGTACCTATCATAAATGTAGATGTTCGAGTGTATACACTGCTGCAGTCCAGGTTACCCTCCCTCCTTCCCCTCTTACTGGCTGGTACGTACCTATGTCTCCTACCCTTACTACCTGTGGGGAGTATTTGCTGGTAGCTGTAAATTGTCTTTTGCTTTTCTTTTGTATGTTTTATTAGCAATTGGAATTGCCTACCTATTTACAGGCACCTGACATCTGGGGCAAGAAAAACTGAAGAAAATGGCATCGGCTGCATCTTATATACCCCTGTCGCACTGACGTCAGGGAGGAGGCGACAGCAACCGACGCCGGACCAAGACTTTGGAACTCAGGCTGACTGGGGAACTGCCTGACGGCAAGATAACCCAAGTGTAATGACTGCAGCAGTGTATACCCTCGAACATCTACATTTATGGTAGGTACAAAACTGTACTATTCCCAGGATGAGTCCCTCACATCAGACACTGACCTAGAGGAATCGGAGGGGTCCCCTAAGTCATCCTCTGAGGATGTTTCTTTCTTTGACATCCTAGAGATTTTGAAGCAAAGATGTGACTGGCTGTCCAAAGCCCCCTCTGAGGAGGAGTTGGTCTTCCTGAAGGCCTTTGGTGCTCAGCCCTCCGCTTCTTTGGTATCTCCACCCTTCGACGAGCTTCTGGATTTGGTTTGTCGAAGGGTGTGGGAAACCCCTGACTCTGTGGAACCAGTCTCCAGGAGACCCAATAAATTTTTGTCTGTTTTTCCTGATAAGGAATTTCTGTCCAAGGGAGTCCCTGTGGATGCCATGGTGGTGCCAGCTGCCACCCAGCAGGAATTAGCTGAGACTTCTTCCACCATCCATCCCCCTAACAAGGAGTCTAGGACTATGGACCGGTAAGGGAAGCGTACGTTTTCTTCAGCGACCTTACTGTCACTGAATTACTTATCACACTTTACATGCCTCCAGAGAGATTTCCTCAAGGAGCTTGGAGATACTCTCACGGGTAACGTTTCTGAGGCGGTGGCCCAGACGGTCAACGCTCAGATGTCTACCCTCAATTCTATTGCAAACTCCTCCATGAGGCTAATCTCCTACGCAGCCGAGGGAGCGAGTAGGGCAGCAAGTTCAGGAGTTGCTCTTAGGAGGCAGGCCTGGATGCGCCTTTGTCATTTCACGGAGACCTTCAAGTCTTCATTCACCAGTGCCCCGTTTGATGGTTCCTGTTTGTTCGAAACCAAGGTGAAAGACACTCTCACTAGGTGCGAGCAGGAGGGAAAAACTCTGTCTGCCATAGGAGTCCGTTTTTCCCTTCCCTCTAGGCCTTATCCCAAGGCCCAGAGGGGTGGCAAAATGTGGTTCAAGAAATCAGAGAGGTTTTTTTCCTGGTGCACAAAGTGAGCCCCCCTCCAGAGGCAGGGGAGGGAGTGGTTATTCAGGGAGACACCGCCCTAGAGGCAGATAAGGCCCTCGCAACTCAGGAGACCGCGATTCCTTTCGTGGTTCTCCCTACCGCCGCTGCTGATGGGAGGCCCGACTGTGCATCTCCAGAACCAGTTGGGGGTTGAAACTCATTATACCCGGAGGCCTGGCAAGATATCACCCAGGACCAATGGGTTCTACGAATAATTTCCGGAGGATATGTCATTCCCTTCTCGTCAATTCCCCCTCCAATCAAGAAAATCCCGGATGTTCCACCCAGTCAAAGGGATTACGCAGCTTCAGAAGTTTCAAAGCTGCTAGAAAAAGGAGCCATCCAACATGTCCCCTCAGACCAGATCGGATTAGGGACTTACTCCAAATTATTTTTGGTGCCGAAAAGGACAGGGGACCTGAGACCCATATTGGATCTCAGCCAATTGGATCTCAGCCAATTGAACACCCATGTGCAAAAGTCCAAGTTCCGAATGGTCACATTGCAGTCTATTCTCCCATTATTGGGAAAAGAAGTGTGGATGTGCTCCATCGACCTCAAGGATGCTTACTTCCACATAAAGATGGACAGGGCATCCAGAAGTGACCTACTCTTCCGGCTGGGAGCCTGTCACTTTCAGTTTCGAGCCCTGCCCTTTGGTCTCACCACAGCCCCCAGGGTGTTTACCAAATGCATGGCAGTGGTGACTGCTCACTTGAGACGTCAGGGATTCCAAGTGTTTCCGTATCTGGACGACTGGCTCCTTACTGCCACCACCAGCCATCTACTACTTCAGACCAGGGATGCTACTATCAGACTATGTCAACAGTTGGGCATCACGCTGAACTGGGAAAAATCTGCCTTGTTGTCCTCACAGCAGGTCACTTTTATAGGCGCTGAATTAGACACCGTCCTCATGTGGGCATTTCTACCACAGGAAAGAATCAGAGTCCTACAACAACAGGTTTACGCCTTGCTCCCTCTGAGAAGAGAGAAGGCAAGATGGGTCCCCCAATTGTTGGGGACAATGGCTGCTACGATTATGTTAGTCCCTCTGGCAAGGTTACATATGAGGCACCTTCAGTGGCTACTCTTCGCCCAGTGGTCTCTTCAGCATTTTCCACTTTCTCACCCTATTTTACTCAGACAGGTGCAAAGAGGATATCAGTTGGTGGCTTTGCACTGACAACCTGAATGCGGGAAAGCCCTTTGTTCCTGTGCCCCTGGTTGCCACGGTGACCACGGATGCCTCCCAGATTGGGGGGGGGGGCATTATCTAGGCAGGACAGTCCAAGGCACGTGGCAAGAGCACAAGATGCATCTGCATATCAATGTCCTGGAGATGAGAGCTGTGCTACTAGCATTGCAAGCACTTCAGAAGTTTCTTCCTCTCTGGACTATTGCAATCCACTCAGACAATATGTCAGTGGTGTGGTATCTGAACAAGCAGGGAGGAACCTAGTTCTTATCCCCTTTGCAGAGAGGCCATGCGCATGTGGCATTGGGCAGTATCTTCCCAATGTTTTCTGGTGGCAACGCACATTCTGGGAAAGTCCAATGCGATCGCAGACAGGCTAAGCAGAGCTATTCTGATGCCTTACGAGTGGTCCCTGAACTGTCAAGTTGCAGAGCAGATCTTCTGCAGGTGGGGTCAGCCTTGCTGCAACATTTTTGCCAGCCCCCTCAATGCCAAATGCAGCAGCTACTTCACACTGATCCCCCCTCAGGGGGAGTCACCCAGGGATGCTCTAGTCCACGATTGGTCCTTTGGTCTACTATATGCTTTCCCTCCGGTCCCCTTACTGTCAAAGGTTATTCAGAAAGCGCAATCCTTGGTAAGCAAAATGATTCTGATTGCCCCACACTGGCCTCATCAAATTTGGTTCTCCTTTCTCCATCCCTATCTCATGGATGCTCCTTGGATTCTGGACCCACAACCAGACTTACTGACGCACATGTCAGAGCAGCTCCATCCCTCTCTTCGGACCCTGAGGTTGACAGCCTGGCTACTCCACTTCTGTCATTAGTTAGGCTTCATCAATTTTCGCAGGAGGTGGTTCATATTTTATCTTCCTCTCATAAGCCTTTGACCATGGAAGATTTATTACAGCAAATGGAAGAGGTTTTCAATCTGGGCGCATGCCAAAAAGATTGACCCTTACACAGCTCCAATTTTGTCTGTATTGGAGTTCGTGTCTATGCTCTTTAACCAGGGTTCAGTGGCCGCAACCATTAAAGTCCAGTTGGCGGCGATTTCTACCTTTCATGTTGCAGACGAACCTAGTCTGATGGCACATAGACTCTGTAAGGCTTTCCTGAAGGGCACTTTGTTACTTCGTCCTCCGGTATCGGAACCTGTTATGCCTTGGGACTTAAACTTGATTCTACAGGGTCTTCACCCCCCTTTGAGCCTGCAGCCACTTGCGATTTAAAATTCTTAACTTGGAAGACTGTCTTTTTGGTAGCCATCACGTCACCAGACGCGTTTTGGAGCTTCAAGCTTTATCAATCAAACCCCCTTATTTGATTTTTCATAAGGACAGGATTTCTCTCAGACCGAACCCCTCCTTTCTTCCTAAAGTAGCGTCAGCAGTAATTTTAACCAATCTATTGAATTGCCAGTGTTTTTTCCCCAGTTCTCAAACAAGGCAGAATTCAAATTTCATCAATTGGATGTGCACAGAACGAAATACCTCAGAAAATCTGATCAGTTGTTAGTTTCATTTTCGGAAAACAGAATTGGGTCTCCTGTTTCCAAACTCATGTTGTCCAAAGTCACGTTGTCCAGGTGGATTTCCAGATGTCCTTCATGGATGCATCTGCAGTCATAACAACTGGGTTGTCCCTCAGTCTTTCTTGGGGACTCTTTCTTGCCTCAGCCGATGTCAGAAAAAGTTAATAATTGTTTAACCTGTGGGAAACAAATACCTCATAAGATTTCCACTCTTACTGTCTGCCTTGTTTAGATCCTCCGACTACCCAAACTGCTAACTGATCAAAATACAGCAGAATCTATCACTACCACTGAGGCCCCTGCTACTTCTCTTGAATCGGCCTCAGAAATTTTATCCACTACGGTGGTTGCCACTGACTTATCAGACACCATTGTGCTGCTAGGCCTCCAGCAGCCATGTCCATTAAGGCCTTTGCCAGGGCCAAAGCAGCCAAAACTACTAGAACAGTGCCTGCTAAACCACCTACAACCCGGCCCTCTTCTAGTGCACAAATGCTTACTCTGGCACAAGATTTAATTTCATTAATTAGGGGATCTCAATCTCACCCAGACAGGGCCTCTCAGCCCCAGAGAAGAGACCTAGGGCAGAGCCCCGAGCCTGTGTCCTCTGATGATTCTGCTGATGAATCAGACATAACAGACCAGCCAGAGGCTCCTTTCTCCAATTTTGAAGACTCAGATGCTGAAGAATCCATTCCAGCTGCCTCCCCACCAGAAGAATTTTCCTTTGGGGAAACCTTACATGTCATAGCAGTTCCAATGGCAGCAGTTCTCAGACTCCAGAAAAGACTGAGAACCTTTCTGCACCTTCCACAACACAGGCCCTTAGCTATACCTCCTGTGCTCTCTGTAGTGGATGATGCCTTCAATGATGTCTGCCAAACCAGACAGATTTTACAGGGTACCAGACACTCATCACCACCTTTACAAGGCCCCACTTGCAGACCCCGAAACTATATCCCAGGGTCCCAAGGCAGTAGCCGCAACCACAGCTAAAAACCCTATTCCTTCTGAAAGGGAAGCCAGGTCTCTAGACAGATGGGGCAAAAAGGTTTACACTTCAGCTACTCTCTCAGCTAGAGCTTTAAACTGTCAGTTCCACATGATACAATACCAAGAGTTTATGCTTGATCAGTTAACAAAAAAGCTATCCTCTGATGAATCAATTGATAAGAAATATGTATTAGAAATGGTAAATAACATACAACAGGTTAGTAACCATTCCTTAAAATGTGGCTATGATGCACTGGAGGCTTCATTTAGATCAGCCATGACTGGCACAGTGATAAGAAGGCATGCATGGCTAAAGGAACAAGCTTTACCGGATCATGTTAAAGCTAAGTTATTAGATGCTCCTATGGATAAGACCAGCTTGTTTGGTACACCTGCCCAGCAGGTAATGAAGAAAATGGAAGAAAAGGCAAAATCTGTTCAAACGGTTAAAGATTTCTTGCAGGTCCAACCCCAAGGTTTAGCAGGAACTGGCCTGCCAAAATTGGTCCTTTCCTGACTCCACAAGATCCCAAAAGGCAGAAACCAATCCAGAGGAGGTGCCTACAGAGGACGACAGTGGCAAGGTAACAACAGAGGCACAGACACAACCACTGCCACTACAACAACACAGCCACAGTGACTTAACTCTAAATCCGCCTACCAGGGAACAAATAGCAGCTCCATTATTTCAAAGAACTGGCACTATATCACAAAAGACAAGTGGATTTTACAAACCATAGATCAAGGTTACGGTTCCACTTCCACACTTTACCAGTCAAAAGAGGAATGCCAAATCTACCTCCAAATCAAAAACAGAGGCTCTACAACAGATAATGCAGTTAGCAAACATGAGAGCTGTGGAAAGAGTGCCAGCAACAGAACAAGGAAAGGATTCTACTCAAGACTATTCCTAGTTCCAAGAAAGGAAAAAGTTGGAGACCTATTCTCGACCTGTCCTCCTTAAATACATACATCATTGTCCCAAAATTCAAAATGCTTTCCCTACAGCAACTTCTTCCCAAGCTGGGCAAGGGGTGTTGGCTGGTAACTCTAGATCTCAAGGAGGCATACCTGCCCAATCTGCAGAAGATACCTCAGATTTCTTGCAGGATCAGAGCATTATCAATTCTCAGCATTGCCTTTTGGCTTATCTACTGCGCAGAGTATTCACAAAATGCCTGGCATCAGTCACTGCAGACTACAGGGAATTCAAATTTACCCATACCTGGACGACTGCCTGCTGGACAACAAAAGCAAGCTGACAACAGATTTACAAAGGGTCATTTACTTGCTACAAGCACTGGGATACACAGTCAATTTACAAAAATCAAGGCTGATCCCATCCCAGACAAGGACATTCTTTGGACACAGTAAAACAAATGGCTTTCCTAACTGCAGAAAAACAGAGAACTCCCTCTTTACTTCTTGGCACTAACAAAACAGAACAAGTTAACAGCAAGAAAAGTACTGCAGGCCTTGGGCTTCATGGCATCATGCATAATCTTGGTTCCACTTGCCAGACTACATATGAGAAAAATACAGTGGTACCTAAAGAATTTATGGTCCCAACACAGGCACAGCCTAGAAACACAAATTCCACTAATTCCATGCTTAAAACAGGAGTTCCTATGGTGGGCTCAAGCATGCCAGTCAAAGATGTCAAGCAAGCCAGACCATCACAACAGGCGCTTCAGACCTAGGATGGGGGCCCACATGCTGGACAAATGGATCAACTTCACCTGCACATCAACCTAAAAGAAATGCTGGCAGTAAAACTGGCAATTCAAAACTTCAGACGATTTCTCAAAGAACGCCAGTTGATCATAAGCACAGACAACACCACAGTCATGTGGTACATCAACAAACAGGAGGCACTCATTCATACCCCTATGCAGAATGACTTTGGAGCTGTGGAACCTGGCACTCAGCTACAACATCCAGTTACAGGCAATATTTGTAAGAAAATACTCTAGCAGACATATTAAGCAGAACCACATCGGATGCCACGAATGGATGCTACATCTTCAAGACCATCTCAAAGAAATGGGAATGCCTCAGATAGATTTATTTGCTTCCCTCTCAATCACCAGCTCAAAAGTTCTGCACAAGGACAGTCCACCCACTAGCATGGAAAGTGGATTCGCTCTCCTTCAGCTGGAAAGGCCTAACAGCATATGCATTCCCACCTCTTCCCTTGATACACAAGGTATTACTAAAAATCAAGGAAGAACGTCAAGGATAATCCTAATAGCTCCAAACTGGCCAAGACAACACTGGTACCCACTGCTGAGGAGCATGTCTCAGAACAATATGTGGCCAATACCCTGATGCCTTTGATGTTAACTCAGAACAACTACAGCATCATGCATCCAAACCTAAAACGTTGCAACTGACTGCATGGAACATCACATAGCAGCAGCTAATCCAGAACTTTCCCAAAGAGTTAAAGACATTATTCTTGAAGCCCGCAGACCTTCAACAAGAAGGAACTATGCAGGAAAATGGAAAAGGTTTGTCATTTGGAGTACTGAAAGAGGAAAAGATGTGTCAAACATAGATATGCCTAACATTCTGGAGTATCTGGCAGAACTTCTACATTCAGGCCTGTCCTACTCCTCCATCAAGATACATGCATCAGCTATATCAGCAGAATACAGCTTTGATCCACCTGTTTTTCACACCCATTACTCAGACAGTTCCTCAGAGGAATCAAGAATGTAAAACCTCCAAGGAAACCACCATTACCAGCTTGGGACTTGAACTTTGTGCTAGAAAAGTTGACACTATCACCCTTTGAGCCAGCAGCAACAGCAGACCTACAGCATCTATCGTGGAAAACCGCCTTCCTACTGGCAATAACCTCAGCCAGGAGGGTTTCTGAACTCCAGGCCCTAATGGCAGTACAACCCTTCCTAATCTTCCATCCAGATAGAGTGTCCATGAGGACTAATCCAACATTTATGCCTAAGGTGGTATCCAGAGTGTCTTTAAACCAGGCAATCCACCTACCTACCTTCTTTCCCAACCCACAAAACAGAGGGAAAGAATACTGCATACCTTGGATGTACATAGACAGCACTACCTGGACAGAACAAAAGTAGCAGAAAAACTGATCAGCTTTTGTAGCTTATGCAACAGGAAGGGAAGGAAAAGCTATTTCCAAACAGACAATCTCCAAATGGATAGGAAATTGCATACGATTCTGTTACTCCTTCCATGGAAAACCAATTCCACAGAACATAAGACCTCATTCTTACTTGGACCTCCGTGCATACATTTGCCAAGCATTATAATTTGCCTCTATATTCCAGATCCCGAGCAGGGTTTGCCACTGTTGTACTGCAAGGGATCCTAAACACACCATAATCTAGTTTCTTCCTCCTGTTATGACTGCAGATGCATCCATGAAGGACATAGTACAGTTTTGTACCTACCATAAATGTAGATGTCGTATATGTACATACATGCTTATTTTTGTGTTTACCACTATCTTTTTGGAAACATTGGCATTTATGGCTACTGGCATCTGGGGCAAGAAACACCCAGTTGTTATGACTGCAGATGCTATCCAGTTCGGACATCTACATTTATGGTAGGTACAAAACTGTACTTTGTATTTCTTTCATTTAGACCTCAGGGGGGAAAAAATTTACCGTTCCGGGTGAAGGCTCACTCTACTCGGTCTGTATCTACATCTACAGCTTTTCAGTCCAGATTGTCTATGGGTGATATTTGTGCTGCGGCTACTTGGGCATCTCCTCACACCTTTGTTACTCATTACAAGTTAGATGTGGTATCTAGGGGCAGGTCTTCCTTTGGTTCCACAGTGCTCAGGAATATTTTCCACTGAGCCTCCCAGGATTTAGGTGCTGGGGACGCTGTCCCACGGGTAAGAATGTGGGCGAGATTGGACTACATAACATCAAGAAGTTATGTACTCACCATAACGTTGATGTATGTAGTCCATCTCGCCTCACATTCTTACTTACCCCCCCTCCTTCCCCCGTCCTGGAGGATCTGGAGGTTAGGCCTGGTTTCAGAGTTCCCTTCAATCTTGGTTTGTTTTTCCTTTCCTTAGGTATTGTTATGCATGGAGAGTGAGTGCTGGTGCTCGCAGCAAACTAGATCTGGGGATAGAGAGCAGTGCAGCATGGGATACCATCTTAGCCCAGCCAATAAAAAGACTTCGAGCTAAAAAGTATGGCCGACTCGGAGCCAACATTCGGCTCTGAACCCATGGGTAAGAATGTGAGGCGAGATGAACTACATACATCGAATGTTATGGTGAATACATAACTTCTTGTTTTCCATCTGTGCTCTGTCCTCTAATTCTACCATTTTTTGAAACATTTCTGAGCAGTCTCGTACTTAGCCAGCCTTTTTTTCATTTCAGCCTGTTCGGTTTAGCAGTTTTATCAGCTCATCTGACTATCTGTTTAAGCTTCTTCCATTTTTCCAGTGTTTTGTAATTTGAGTTGATATATTCCTTCAGTGTTTTGTTTATTTTAATTCAGCTCTGAGCACATTTGACTTGTTTCTTTCCTCTAGATTAAAGGAAGTCATGTCTTGCACCAAAGGTGGAGTTTAAACTACTTTTTGCTGAACAGCTGCAGGATTTTTTCTAGCCAGTGTTTCTCCTCAACTTTTGTGGATGATTTTGTTTCAGGTTCTCTAAATCTTTTCTTTGATGGCAAAAGCAGTGCACTTACTAGCGAGTAACTAAAATTTTCCCAGAAAGACAAATTCACTGGCTGTCTTTCCAGAGTTTCTGTTTTCACACTGGGAGAGCTAGAATTAAGCTGTTACTCAGTGTGCTCAGTATGCAGTTATCTTGGAAGTCCATGGTAATGAGTAATGTTACAATAGAAATTGGGAAAGTGAACTGGGTCCAGGGTTGAGTTTATAAAATTAAGCAAGAGATGTACGTTGGTCAGTCAACTCCACCTCTCCCCTGGACACATTTGTTCGTTCGGTCTTTCATTATATATGGAAAAAGTTAACACTGTGTTGTTGTTGTGTTTATTATAGAAATGGTATTATGTTGGTCTGTTTAACCATATAAGAATTTAGCATTAAAATAATTCAAGCCATATTTGGTGCACAAATAAAGTAAAGATGATTGTGTTCATTATCCTTAAATGATTATTGATGAAAGTTAGAACATAACTGTTATTTGAAATGTGACTCAGTCAAGATCAGTGCTATGGTCTGATATTGTACTAAAATCATTTATGATTTGCTAAATGTTTCTCTTAAAAAATACAGCTTTGTAGCTCTCAAGTTGTCTCTGTAGCTTTAAAAGTAAACCTGGGTAAGCAGTGGTGTACAGGAACTGAAAGGAGAAAAGACTTGTTACCCAAAATGTTTGTACAGCCATCATGAGACATACAATAGGCATAGTAGCTGAAGCACAGGGCATGCTGTATATATGGGAAGCAGTCAGCTTCTTTTCAGTATGTTACTAGCTACAGTCCTGAAAGGCATTTCAGATTTAAAGAAAGTGGCCTCAGCATACTGAAGTGATGGTATAACAACAATTTTAAATACTAACAGTGTGGATGGTGGCCACTTACGTTGAAATCCAAGCTGGGTGACTTAGAAGATAGTAGATTGAGCAGTCTAAAAATTATAGAGTTACCAGAAGGCTAACAGTATAGTTGAGAATAAGCATTTATTAGTGGGGCCTTCCAGAATCTCTTGATTATTGCAGACACTGTACCCAATGAAAGAGCAGAAACTGAAAGTTACAAGACATTTTCCAGGCATGTTCCTCTGCTTTGGAGTCTGACAGAAAGTACTGCAGATAGTGAAGGCAGATTTGGAAAAAGTCAGTATAGCAGGGCACAAAGTCAGGATTTTTCAGGACAGTAATATGCAGTATAGTAGAAGAAAGTTTTCTGTAGCTTTTATGAAGCAGCTGTTTTTCTGCTTAAACTTCTGTTCATGCTCCTAATGAGAAGGCCAGAGCTAATCAATTATAACATGCCACGAGAAGCAGAAATAGCCATGTCCAGCTATGTCAGCAAGGAAAATGTGTGTTCCTATATCTACAGTAGCACCCTCTCCAAAGCAAAAGAGCCCCGATAGCTGTATTCTTAATACCTAGCATATGTTCCTGTATATGAATGCAAATTTGTCATACTAGTTGACCTTATGTAAAAAAAAAAAAAAAAAAAAAAAAAAGAATAGCTAGCTAGCTGGCATTTTTTCTTTTTTTATTTATTATTCATATTACAAAAGGTTTTGCAAGTGTATGGACACATCAGGATAGGTAATTATTAATGGTCAGTAGTTTTAATTTCAGGATTTACATAATTATCTGCAAAATGTGGTATGTGCTTATAATGTTCCAAAAATTATTTCAAAACTTTTACATTTCATAGCATACTACTTCCAGAAAGGGAAACATTAAACTCACCCACTTAAATAATATGCTGGGAACAAAACCAGTACATAAATTATTCAAAAACAAGTCATGGTCAATAAATGGGTCACATAGAGATCGAACTGTAATAGTAAAATTCCTAAATTGTACATTTACCAGAATAGCTCCCATTCATCATCAAACTGATTCAAAACCTTAAACAGTGAAGAAATAATTAAAATGTCTACCCCTTTGCATTATTGGTAGAACAGTTTACTAATACCTGTTGAACTTGTTTAACTTATGACAGAAAAGAATGTTTCAGATTTGAAAGATGCACTTCTTTTAGACTTATAGGTTAAGTAATCTAGCTCTCTTAATTTTGTGGTTTAAACAATTAATATTTACTGAAATTATATTCATCTGTTTCCATGTTCCCAGATAATTTCTTAGAGATGAACAGTATAAACTGTGTATGAAGGAGTGTTGAAGGAATTTTTAACTGAAGTTATTCTGCTCTTCAGTAACTTGAACTGAAGCTAGTGTTGGCTGAATTTTGTTATTTGCATTGAAACTGCCCGCCCCTCAGCCTGCCTCTGGGCCCATCTAATTTGCTCACTCAACTGAGTGCAGTGAGATCATATTCTGATTTCAGGCACTCCTACTGTGTACAAAGAGAGCATCTGGGAAATAAAAAAAAAAAAAAATAATTAAGCTTATTTCCTGCCATTCTTGTTAAGTGGTACAGACTATTTGTAGGCTTCTGAGCCCCCAAGCCCTTCTGTGTTTGAGGGAAGCCTTCTAGCTTGTTTTTTTTCTTATAACTAGCCAGTTTTCTAGTTTCAGCACTCAAATCTGTTTCTTTGATCTCAGCACTTGTTCAGAAAAAAAAAAAATTCATCTGCTTTTACTGTACTTGTGTTTTTACCTACTTCTTTTTACTTTTGCATCATCTTAAAATACTCAATTGTATTTATTACTGCATGGTGTAACTCATTCTAAGCCTTTTGGTTTAAACACTTGGGCTTCGGACCAGTTAGTTGTTTTGCACTGGGAGGGTTTGTGGTCTGCACTGTTGTGGCAGAACAGGTAGCTTACATCCTTCTAGGTTGAGAACTGCTGATTGAGGGCTCAGTGTCTGTTATTCTAAAAGTGTATTAATTCTGGTTTAAGCACTTGGGCTTTCAAGCCAGTTATTTTACATTAAGAGGGTTTGTGGTCTGCACTCTTGTGGGAGGAGAGGCTGGACTCTGCCCTTCTGAGCTGGGAATTTCTGGTTAAAGGCTTATAGTGCATGCATATCTGAACTGTTTCTTACTGAAGTTGGTGCGCCTTGTTTGCTGTGGCATAGACTGGATTCGGGCCTGCTGGATCTAGCTTTGTTTGTGTAACTTGAGCACTAATCCAGACATTCTCTAAAGTATTCAATGGTATTTATTACTGCTTGGTTGTAACTTGATTAAAGTGTAGCTATCATTCAAGTCTTTTGGGTTAAGCACTTGGGCTTCAGACCAGTTGTTTTACATTAGGAAGGTTTGTGGCAAGCACTGTGGTGGCAGGACAGGTAGCTTTCATCCTTCTAAGTTGGGAACTGCTGATTGAGAGCCCAGTGTCCAAGTGTATTAGTTCTGGTTTAGGCACTTGGGCTTCAGGCCAGTTATTTTACATTAAGAAGGTTGTGGTCTGCACTCTTGTGGGAGAAGAGGCTGGACTCTGCCCTTCTGAGCTGGGAATTTCTGGTTAAAGGTTTATAGTGCCTGAATATTTGAACTGTATCTTACTGAAATTGGTTCACCTTGTTTGCTCTAGCATAGACTAGATCCAGGCCTGCTGAATCTAGCTTTGTTTATATGCTTGTTGTTTGTTTGCTTGTTATTTCCTGGAAGCTAATTCCACCTAATACTAACTTCTCAGCACTTCTGTGGATCACTAGTGATATCTGCATTGCTTACTGTACTTATTTCCTTGTTTCACTTGAAAGAAAGTTACTGTTTGTCGTTTTTGCATTTAGTTACTTGTAACACATTGCACTCAAGTTACCTGGCACTTGCTCACTAAAGCAATTATATAAGTCAGCACTAAAAATTAAAAGCACTACACCCTCACTCCCCACTGGCCCTTGTTTTCAATTAAGGATTTCCTAATATTATTCTAGCATGTCCAAAGGTCAGTTGTCAATCTCCTCTCCGGTCCAGCTGGTGAATCTGGGAATCTTGAGGCAATGTTATAACTGCCTCATGTACACAGACAACCCTCTCCTCCTCCCACATAACACAAATACTTGCGAGAGATGCAGCTATTTAGCCAAACTGGAGGCTGAGCTCTCTCAACTCAGGACTGGCAAGACCAGACAGGAGGAGAAGGCAACTACACACACCACAAAACCAGCCTCACATAATGCTACCACTCCACTGAATCAAACACATAAACACACAAAGACATACTGAGGCTCTGAGTAAAAATTTACCTAAACAGCAGAGGCCTCCAAAGCAGACACCCAAACAACTGCTACCTCAAGACACCCCACAAGCAACACATAAACCACAAAAGCAGTGTGCAAAGCAGTCACAGCCCTTAAGGCCAAATACAACACCAAACATACTTGTCATAGGTGACTCCATAGTCAGACACACTGACGTCCCACTCACCAGGCTGAACAAGGAGAGGGTCACAGTAAGCTGCCTATTGGGCTAGAATCCGCCACATAACACAAGCACTCGGGTCACTCCGCGGCAAGTACAAATATGACACAGTCATTGTCCATGCTGGTGTGAACGACCTGAGACGCACTCCCTGGACTACATGAAAAGAGACATAGAGGAGCTCTCTGATTATGTAGCCCAGGCAGGTATGACCCTAACCCTGAGCAGTATCCTTCCTTCACCAAGAATGATGCCACAATATAGAGACAAGATGATCAGCTTTAACAATTGGCTTAATGTCTGGTGTCATTCAAAGGGGATCCAGTGTCTGTCTGCCTGGGATGACATGCATGACAAGCCACGCTGCTTCAAGGGACGGCTTGCACCTGTCACCCTGGGATTCCGGATATTGGCTAAGACTCTTGCCACCCCATAGTGCCTTTTTAGGCAAGGCTCAAATTCTAAACCTACCACCCTAGAAAACAAAAATGGGAAGAAACTGAGGGTAATGCTGCTCAATGCCAGAAGTCTAAATCTCAAAATGCACGCACTCGAGGCCCTTCTCAGTATGGAGAACATCGATGTCTGTGCTGTAACTGAAACCTGGTTAAAGGCTCCTGAGAGCACCCGGCACTATTAGGTTTTACCTCATATCATGCTCCGCCCCAAAACCCGGACCACACCACAAAAGGAGGGGTGTATCCATATTCATAAAGGATACCCACACCTCCAGGTTGGTGGCAACGCATCTAAGCTCGAAACCATCCAGGTGCAACTAACCATAGGCAAAACTGCTCTACAAATTGTAGCATGCTACAGGCCACCCTCTCAAACTCAGGAACCCCACACAGCCTTCCTGAAGACACTGGAGGGTATAAATGTATCTCCAAACACCATCATATTGGGTGACTTCAACTACCCGAATATAGACTGGGAACATTACTCAAGCCCTAACTTTCTAGCCCAACGGTTCCTGGAGTTCATAAATTCAAATGCCATGGAACAGCTAGTCACTGTTCCCACGAGAGGAGAAAATATACTAGATCTCATTGTCACAAACATGGGGACAAAATGCTCCACACGGGAAGTATATCCCTCATTGGTGAGATCTGATCATAAACTAATCTCACTGGAAATCCACATCCCGCCCCCACCCCAAACAAAAAAGACCATAGTGAAGAACTTCTCTAAAGCAAACTTCACACTACTCAAGACTGGTGTAGTATCCTTCAAGGCCCCTGAGCCAGAGGAAACCAAAACCCAAGCTGCGGAAGCCCTTACAAATGCCTTCTATGAACACCTCCAGGACTGCATGGATCAGGCAATCCCAAATAAAACCAAGACTCTTTCCACAAAGGGCAAACGTCCAGTCTGGTGGACCCCAGCCATTAACAAACTTTACAATAAGAGGAGAAAGCTATTACATGATAGAACAAAATCCATAAAAGGGAAGTACGAGCACTCATGAAATCAACTAAGGCCAATTTTGAGAGAAAAATTGCCATGGATTCAAAGGACAATCACAAGGCCTTTTTCAGCTATGTTAGGAACCTGGGTGGAAACTCCCAGATATGCTCAGAATTAGTCCAAAATGATACAAAAATCACTGAATCCACAGACATTGCCAACATACTGGCAGACAGGTTCAGTGCAAACTTCACCCCTCTCCCCTAAAGGAGAGATAACTATCCCAGCCGAGTGTAGCCTCCCGGACATCTCAAATGCAGGTGAAAGCTGCTCTCTAAAGCTAAAAACACAGCATCAATGGGACGGATGGTGTCCCGGCTGTGTGCTACACGAGCTAAATGAGGAATTAACCCGCACATAAGGCAGCTGTTTAATCTCAGCCTTACCACAGGATACGTGCCCAAGGAGTGGCGTCGGCAACTGTGGTCCCACTCCACAAAGGCGGCCCACGGACCCTGGTAATTACCGCCCCATAAGCTTAACAAGTCTAGTCTGCAAAGCTATGGAGAGGATCATAATGGAGCTCATAAACAAAGATATAGGGGACTTGCAGACATTGGACCTGACCCAGTTTGGCTTTGTCAAGGGAAGATCATGCCTTTTGAACTTGGTCGACTTCTTCGAAACAGTCACCAAGGCCATTGATGAGGGAAAGGCAGTCCATACAGCCTACCTTGACCTTGCAAAGGCTTTCGACACAATACCCCACTCGGATATTGTAGAAAAACTTACCAGCTTAAATCTAAACCCATATGTCACAAGATGGGTTGCAAACTGGCTTAAGGACAGAACCCACAGGGTTAGAGTTGCTGGCGCTGTGTCAGACTCCAAGACGGTCACAAGTGGTGTCCCACAGGGCTCGGTCCTTGGCCCCCTATTGTTTGGCATCTACTTCTCAGAAGTACAGGCCAGCATGGGAGGACTTTGGCTGACAAAGTTTGCAGACGACTGCAAACTGGGCCATAGTGGAAAGTGCATCGGACACTGATATCCTTCAGAAGGGACTCACGGAAACAGATAGCTGGTGCCAGAGCCATGGCCTGAAGTTAAACACCAAAAAATGTATAGTCATACCCTTCGGGAAAAACAAGGTAACCCCAAGCTACCATATAGGTGGCAATCCACTAAGCACAGAAGAGGTTATCAGGGACCTGGGGACCCAGGTTGACAGTGGCCTTTCTTTTGACACTCACATTGCTAAAGTGGTTAGAAAGACCTTCTACATTGCCCACCTGATCATGAAGGGATTCACATCCAGATCTAGTGAGGTCATTGTTCCCCTGTACTCTTCACTTATCAGACCAATGATCGAGTACAATGCCCCATTCGGGATGTATCTCACCAGACATCTGCAGCAATTGGAGAGACCCCAAAAGTTCGTCACGAAAAGGATAAGGGACTCCAAAATCTGTCATATGCTGCCAGATTGAAGAAACTCCAGCTCTATTCAGAAGCATACCGTCTGCTCAGAGGTGACATGTGCCTGACATACAAGGCCATGTCCAACCCGGAATTAATGGACATGCTCCACCTCAAAAATCCAAATCCACCAAAACCACTAGAGCAAGCGACTTAAACCTTAGCACGGATATAAATAGGACGTGCTGGAGGGATAGATTTATCACTCAGAGACTCCCTATGCTGTGGAATAAAATCCCGGTCCATGTGAGGCAGAGCACCTCGCTGACTCTGTTCAAGAGAAATCTAGACCTGTGGATGGGAGATCGTAGGTTTACCCCGGGAATCATCTCTGTGTCACTGCTGGACAGAGGCACAACAAACTAATGGGCACAGTATTTTTTCATATAAGGGGTGGCGTAAGCCACAAAAATTTGGGCTAGGCTTATAAATGCCTTAGGACAGATAGCCTAGTATAAACCTATGAACCTATGAAGCCCCCCAACTGTATTTCTCACTGCAATGTTTCTAGTAATAATTCAAGTACAAGAAAGGCTAGAGCAGACACAACTAAATCTATGGCTCCAGCTGCAGTTTTCCTCAGGAATTCTTCAGGAGATATAGTTTTGACTCAGGCTGATTGGGTCATGCAAAATGCAGACATTGTTTACTTACATAATGATAATCTTTCAGGCATTCTTAGACAATCCTTAGACATTGTCTTTAGAGCTTGAATGCAAGTATTTAAGATTATACAAGCAGACCCAGTCTGGAAAGAGAATGAAATTAGGGGCTTCATGGGAGATGGGAGGAGCTCAAGACTTTGGAAAGGTGGTGATTGTGATGCCACCTGTGGTGGTCTGTCATACAGTTTGAAAAAAATAGACATAGATCATGAAGATGTACTGTTTTGGTAAGTACCATATGGGTACATAACTTTAGATGTTCTTTGTGTTTCACTGTTGTAGTCATCACATTTGGGTTATCTGCTTGCAAGTAGCCCTCAGTTGGCCTGATTATCAAAGTCTTGGGTCCTGCATTAGTTGCTGTCTCATCTTCCATGACGTCAGGTAGGCAGACGTATAAAGCATGCAGCCAACGCCATTACATCAGTCTTTCTTGCCGTGCGGTGCCTAAAGCAGAAGCAGTTTGCAAGTGCCTGTCGACCAACTCCTGAAATTTTCGTTTTCGAGTTTCAGATCCAAAGTTTTCAACTAAGCTAAGTACCCCATTGGGGATCCTTTTTCTTGCTCTAAACCGATGTCAGTAAAAGTTAACAATTGTATTTCTTGTAGAAAGCAAGTACCTCATAAAGATTTTCATTCGTACTACATTCCTTCCCTAGGCCCAGACCATGACGTACCTCGCTGTCGGTTTTGTGCATTATTCAAACCTCAAACTATTCGTTGTCTGTTCATTTTCGCAACCAAGTATTTTGGTACTTGGTTCAATTATCCAGAAATGGCTTCAGTAAGCCACCCGACTGCAGACATTCCAAAAAAATGCAAAGATAAAGACAGAGACAGACCGCATAGGTCCAAAGCTGCCGACGACGCTTCTCCTAAGCTGGTCTCCAGTTCACCGGTACTCAGTGAGGCGCTTTTGCAGCCCCTGATGTCCGCTACTTCAGATTCGCAGGCCTCTACTGAGACCCATTCGGAGTCTGGTATGCCGCAAGATGCTTCAACTGTGGAACCTGTGGATGTCTCTACCTTGGATGGGTCTGGAGCCGCTGTGCAGGCACCGGCTTCTGAGGGTGTATTCAGGCCTACTGACTTGCATATTAAACCGATGCCATCCTCTTCTTCAAGGCCTAAAACTCGATCCATGCCTAGAAAATTGACGCTCAGACTGCATGGTCAGGCCCCTGTGTCTAAAAAACAAATGATAAGAATGCTGAAGACCTTATTACTCTAATCAGGGAAAGCCACCCTTCTCCCTCTAAGAGACCTGGGACTGATTGTCCTTCTGATCAAGATTCTGAAATTTCTGTTTTCTCTGATGACTAGGAGTTGCCCTTGTCTACCTATGAGGATTCTGATGCAGAGGACTCCATTCCCTCTGCTTCCCCTCCAGAGGATTTCTCTTTTGGTGAAACCTTGCATACTCTTAGGGAGCATTTCCGCTGGGAAAGTCAGGATTACTCTGACTCCAAAAAGAGGCTTAGGGAATTTCTACTCCTACATCAACACAGGCCTTTAGCTATCCTTCCTGTACTGGACATTGTAGATGATGCCTTCTCGGAATCTAGCCTGGCCCCTGATTCTTTACCTCCGGCTTCTAGAAAATCTGACAGGTATTACAGGGTACCTGACTCTCAAGTTCCTCTTTAAGAATCCTACTGCGGATCCTGAGACCATTTCACAGGGACCCAAAGGCATTAAGGCTACTACTACCCAAAACCCTACCCCCTCTGATAGAGATTCCAGGGTCCTGGATAGATTGGGTAAGAAGGTATACACTTCTGCTACTTAGGTCATTACGGCCTTAAACTGCCAGTTTCATATGTTAAAGTATCAGCAGCATATTATTGGATTGCTTAAACAGAAAATGATGTTGTTTCCTGACTGTGCTGAAAGTAAGGAATTACAGGATTTAATGCATTCTGCTGAGCAGGTTGGAAAGCATACTTTGCAATGTGGTTTTGATTCATTAGAGGCATCTTGCAGGGCTGCTGTCACTGGGTCTGTACTTAGACGGCATGATTGGCTTAAGGAGCAATCTTTGCTAGATCATATTAAAGCTAAATTACTGGATGCTCCCTTAAACCAAGACCGCCTGTTTGGCAACAAAGCAGAAGTAGTACTTAAAAAGATGGAGGAAAAAGCTAAATCAATGCAAACTGTTAACGATTTCCTGCAAGTTCAGCCTCCCAGATTTAGTAGACATTGGCCTTCTAAGAATTGGTCCTTTCCTGCCTCTTCAAGGCCTTCTCAGTCCAAACCCAGAACCAGCAGAACACCCAGGCTTCATTCCCAAGGTACTCAGGCCTAAGCAGTGGTGGGCTCCCACTTCCAAAGCTGGGAGTAGTAAGACACCCCCCCCCATGGTAAACTGTCACAATGACTTAACTTTAAACTTTCCAAGCCCTGCTCAACTGACTGTTCCTTTAGTGGGAAAGATCGCCCTGCATGCAAAAAACTGGAAACTCATTACCCAAGACAATGAGTTTTAAATATAGTTTCCCAAGGATACAGATTCCACTCCTTAACAACCCCAAATGCTTGGCTAGACCTACCCCTTAATCAGTGGGCAGAGGCTCAAAATCAAGTTCTCTCTCTTCTAAACATCAGGGCTATTCAACCTGTCAATTAAGAAGAATGGGGGCAAGGCTTCTACTCGAGACTTTTCCTGGTACCCAGAAAAGACGATTCCTGGCGTCCTATCCTGGACCTGTCTATCCTAAACACCTTTTTGGAAATCCCAAAATTCAGAATGCTAACTCTGCATCAGTTGCTTCCTGTGCTAGGCAAAAATGCCTGGTTGGCAACACTGGATTTAAAGGAAGCCTACCTGCACATCCCAATAAGGGAATCTTGCAGAAGATACCTACACTTCAGAGCAGGCTACATGTACAATCAGTTCTCTGCACTGCCCTTTGGCTTATCTACTGTACCCAGGATATTCACAAAGTGCCTAGCTCCAGGCGGTGCATTTTGCAGTCAAAGAAGTATTCAAATATACCCATACCTGGACGATTGTCTAATTCAGGCAGAAAGCCAGGACATACTTTTTTAAATCATCTGGCATTTGTGAGGAAATTACTAAGTTCTCTGGGGTACAATATAAACGAAAAGAAATCACATCTAGTAACCTGCCAACAAATTGTATTCCCAGATGGCATACCTCACGCCAGAGAAACAAGTTCATTTGACAGCCTACTTTAAGCTACTGGCCACAAAGACCCAGCTATCCACAAGGAAAATACTGCAAGTCCTGGGGTTCATGGCCTCTTGCATTCTACTAATTCCATATGCAAGACTGCATATGAGGAAACTAAATTGGTATCTAAAAAGCCTATGGTGTCAACATTCTCAGGACCTAGAATCAATGATTCCTATCATACCTTGTGTAAAGATAGAGTTCCTTTGGTGGGCAGAGGCCTGCCACCAAAACAAGGGACTGACATTCACTGTACCCCTTGCCGCCCAATCCCTAACAGTAGACGCATCAGACTATGCACTTGGCAGTGCAGTGCATTCAGGGCAAATGGAACCCGAGTCAAATGTACTTGCATATCAACCAAAAAGAAATGTTAGCTGTACAGAATGCTCTGACAGCCTGCAAGGACCACATTCTTCCAGGACAATTATTGGTAAAGACGGACAACGCCACAGTTATGTGGTACATAAACAAGCAGGGGGGGAACCCACTCATACCTTCTCTGCAAACTAGCCATGACTCTGTGGAACACAGCCTTAAGCTACCAAGTGCAACTACAAGCTCAATTCCTGCCAGGCAAACTAAATACACTGGCAGACGACCTAAGCAGAAATCTCAATGACCCACACGAGTGGAAACTGGAACCAAAGATATTTAACATGTTGAGAAACAAATGAGGGAGCCCAGAGATAGACCTGTTTGCCTCCCCTCAGAACTACCAATTGGACAAATTCTACACAAGGACTCCCCACAGACAAGCTTGGAAAGTGGATGCCCTGTCCTTCACCTGGAAAAACCTTTCAGTTTATGCATTTCCCTCTCTGCCTCTCCTCTCCAAAGTGCTACTAAAGATCAAACAGGACAGACCAAGGACCATACTGATTGCACCAGACTGGCCACGCCAACACTGGTGTACCCCCTCTTGCACAGTATGTCACTGCTGGAACCATGGCATTTGCCTCAGACCCCTGCCCTGCTGTCACAGCAGGAGGGCCAGATTCTGCACCCACAGCTTCAAACCCTGAACCTTGCAGCCTAGCTAATTACCTGATCTCTCCGTTACCATACCTCAGTAAGCAAGTGATGGATGTCATTCTGGAGGCAAGGAGGCCTAGTACTAGAAAATCCTATGCTGAAAAATGGAAATTATTCTGTTCCTGGAGCCAAACTTAGGGGATGGACACTACAGTGCCCAATTTACCTCATATTCTTCAATACTTAACTGAGATGCTTCACAAGGGCCTTTCCTTTTCTTCCATCAAAATTCATGCCTCTGCATGAATGCATGTTTGAATGGGAGGTTAGCATAATGGTTAAGGGATTCACCTTACAAACACAAGGTGCAGGGTTTGATTCTCAGTTGGGGTACTTGGCCAGGCTTAAAATGGTTCACAAGGGCAGTTAGCCTAGTACTAGCCTATGAACCTGTAAATGTTAAGTAATGGGAGGAGCCTGTGAACCTATGCCATTTCAGCTCATTATAATACAGAACCCACCCCTCTTCTCTCATCCACTGCTGAAGCAATTCCTCAGAGGGGCCAAAAACCTAAGACCACCCAGGAGAGCCCCTACTCCACACAGGGACCTTAACTTTGTATTGGAAAAGCTCACTTTGCCCCCCCCCCCTTTGAGCCAGCTGCAAATGCAGAGTTGAAATTCCTTTCTTGGAAATCAGCCTTCCTTCTAGCCATCATTTCAGCAACTAGGGTGTCTGAATTACAGGCCCTCATGGCAGTGGAGCCTTTCATCATCTTTCATGCGGACAGGGTGTCCCTCAGGACCAACCCTTCATTTATGCCCAAGGTGGTATCCAGTGTGGCCCTTAATCAGTCCATTCATTTGCCAGCCTTCTTTTCTAATCCACAGAACAAAGGGAAATGAATACTGCACTCCTTGGACGTGCACAAACAAATTAGATTTTACTTGGACAGGACTAAGCCTGTCAGGAAATCCTGAACAGCTGCTGGTTGCATTTGGTGCAGGGACAGAGGGGAAGGCCATTTCAAAGCAAACCATTTCTAAGTGGATAGGCCATTGCATTCATTTCTGCTATAAGCACCATGGAAAAACCTACCCCAAAGGGGATAAGACCTCATTCCACCAGGGCTGCATCTACCTCTACAGCCTTTCTCAGATGTGTCCCTACCAGGGACATCCTAGAAGCCGCTACCTGCAGTTCTGTACATACCTTCACCAAGCATTACCACTTGCCAGTTTTCTCTAAATCCAGAGCTGGCTTTGCCACTGCGGTCTTGCAGGGCCTTATAGCTGGTCCTAATGCTATCTAATTGCCTCCTCCCATCCTTAGCTTTGGCAGTCTACCCAAATGTGATGACTGCAACAGTGAAACACGAAGAACATAGTACAGTTGTGTACACTTACCATAAATGTAGATGTTCAAGTGTATTCACTGTTGCAGTCCTGGTTACCCCCCCCCCCCCTGACTTCTATTGACTATACCTCTATTCTTGCTTATTATGTCAGCAACTGACGCAGGATCCAAGACTTTGATAATCAGGCCGACTGAGGGCTACCTGCAAGCAGATAACCCAAATGTGATGACTGCAACAGTGAATGCACTCGAACATCTACATTTATGGTAAGTGTACACAACTGTACTTTTTAATCACCATAGCCTGATCTTTGCCATTGCTAGACTGGGACGCTGCTGTATGTTCGTCCTCACTTTGAGATTTATTTCCAGCAAATTTCTTCAAGGTTCCACTGATCCACAGCCTTCATCATGGAAACAGTACCTTATGACAGTAGTACTAATCATGTCAGATAACTTTAGCCAATACTTTTTTGTTTTCCATGTCAAAAACTTTTTAAGTTGGGCAAACAGGGGAGGCATCCATTCACTAAGCAGTGTGCATGCACTTTAGTTGCATATCTGGTGTTGAGCTGGAGCTCTCTGGTTATGTGTTTACCATTAGTACTTTTCTGTGTTTACCCCCCCCCCCCCCCTTGATTTTTTTTATTTGTTCACGAACAGCCTCCAGGTACCATTTAATTCCCTTGTGGTATGTAGTCTGTTGCATTATTTCTCAGTCCCACTTTTTTTGTCCAGCAAATTTTCATAGTATTTCAGAGTTCTCATATTTGTGGTTCACTCAAAGTACCCACACTTTTCAAATCTTTCTCCTTTGTGACTATTCAAATAAAGCTATTGAGTAGGTACATACATACATATTGGTGGCTAAAGCCAGCTTACTTTTCATTATTCACAGTAGACATTCAGGAGTATTTGCATATACTTCAATCTTTTCTGTTCTCTTTCCAGAAACAAAGGTTGCTTCTTCCACACTTAAATTCCTTCGGCCTCCTCTTTTAGGCAGATTTTGTAGGAAAGAGCAATGCTTATTTCTGATTTTTCTGTTATACCATTCGTGCAGCTTCTATTTCCATTATTTTCCAGAGGACATTATTTTCTAATTCATCTGACTGTTATTGTCTTTCCCTTATCATATTAATTTCCTTCCTCTAGCTTTTCTTATATGTTTACTCCCTCATTTGTTTGCCCTGCTCGTTTCTCAGTAATTTCCTCTGCCCGTTAATTTTTAAAGCCGTATATGCGACTATTAAGTAACTTTACTACTACTACCAGTTTATCACGTCTCCCCTTCTTTGTTTTTTCTAAATTATTTTGCTAGGCTTGTGTTAAAACTGAGTACTGATTTATTTTCGCTACTTATTTACAGCATCTCCATTTCCTTAATAGCCATTATGTAGACCTATTTACCTCGCATATTTACCAACACACTATTTGGTTTGATGCTTTTAAATGGAGAACAAAGCCCTCACTTAAAAAGATTTTCCGTATCCATTTTGATGCTCATTTGTACTTTTATGGGACTGCATTACAGCAGAACAACAAATCACTTATTTGTCTAGGTTTAGTTAGTAGTGCTTTCATTTAGTCTTCTCTGGGATCCAAAAGGTATAGAGGTACTTACAGAACTTTATGCTGTTTCCCTTACCTGGGACACAGAGAATGATGTTCCATTTTCATTCCCATATTCCATGTACTGATCTTAATAGTGCCTGTGATCCCAGTTCTTTAGCTTACTCCACTTCAGTCTTCCTGAGGTCTAGAGAACTGCAAAGGGCTAGTAATCATTTAATACATGTTACACCCTTTCTTACACAGTCTTTCTATGTATGAGGGCAACCTTGCAGAGGCCAGCACATGCCAAAAAAAATTGTTGCCAGCTGTAAGCCCTATTTAGGTATTGGCAGCACCGCAGTTTAGCCTACCTCCCTCTCTCATCACAGCGTGTACATGCTGTTGTCAACTGCTCACTCCACCCTCACTCATTGGCTGCTTCAGCACCCAGGTGATCAGCCAGGTCATTATATGATCCTAGATCATGAGGTAGTAATCAGAGCTTTACATCTGTGCACCACAGAGCTAAGAAGTGTTCACTGCTTCTAAATGAAAGGGTAAATAAATAAAAGATGTCCTTCCATATCACTGTTGCAGTATTCTTCACTAAAGGGATCCCCTCCCAAGGGTAGCTGAAAATCCAGTCAGTATACCAAACCCTTAGGATTTTAAGGACATCGTACACCACACATATGCTCCCCGCTCATGGTGTAGGGCATAAAGATAATATACAGATGCACATACCTCGGAGCTGCTCTGCCTCCAGTCTGAATGCCATCGTCGATCATCGATCTGAATGCTCCTTCGTTTGTGCTGTTTACCAAACAGTTTTCTTCTTATCATATTGTTCTTTTGGTTTCAGAGTTTACATGTCATCCAGAAAGGGAAAATGTCAGTGTGGGAGATGGATTCTACATAAAGACCTTCATGAGCAGTGCCTTTTTAGCTTGTGTTCTTCTCATGATCATACTGTGTGTTCAAATCCTCAAGTATTTGCCCTGAAGACCCTTCGTAGTCATCTCTCCTCCTTGTCTGTCTACCTAAAGAACCAACATCTTAAGTTGTTGGCGCAGAGTACTATGGCAGTATCATTCCCTCCAGTCCTGAGGGTTGGCCATCTGTAAGATAAAGATCAAAAAAGTTAGATCAGATTCAGCTGATGTACTACCTCAGCCAGTGTCTCTCTCGAGGCTGGTGAAAGCCCAGAGGATCGTCCAGTTGTTCCATGGGATTCCTCTACTTTGACCACGTCGGTGTTGAGGGGGAAACTTGGCTGATCATATTCAAGAGGCATTCCACAGATTCTTGTTGGAGAGGTGATTCCCACTACACTGAGTGTTGTCAAGGGTCTGAACCTCCTAAGGTGTTTAGGGCTGACATCTCTCTGAAGAATAAGCAGAAAACTAAACTCATTTCCCCCTTTTCCAAAGATCCCCAGCATGAATGGCAGGATTTTACATAATGGTTGTTTAATGCACTCATGGCCTTGAAGCCTCCCCAGGGAGTTTCTGTTTCTGCCCCCCGTGGTCATCTACTGGTCATCTACTCCACTTAAGAGGCCTAGGGAGCAGGACTCTTCTGATTGAAGTCTTGGACTCAGGGGAAGAGTCCTTGGTGTACTCCTCTCAGATTCCTTCTCCACTGGAGTTTGGTTCTGAGGAAGAGGATTCCATTAGTCCAGATTCTACATTTTGAGGAACTTCCTTTTAGGGATATTATCTCTCATATGATGGAATTCTTTAAGTAGGACTTTTCTCAGGTTTCTGACATCTAGAAGAGGTATTATGAACTCCTTCAGCAGGAGTCTTCTAAGCCATCTGCTCTTCCTCTGATCCAAGCTTCCATTATACCTTTTTCAGCAGTTTCTTAGTCTCCTGATTCCCAGCATCCAGGCCCTAAAAAAAAATGACAGGCTTTATAAGGTACTTTGATGACTGTAAGTTTCTCTACTAATGTCCCTCTGCTGACCCCCTCTGTTGTGTCTGTCTCTTCTGACAAACCATCTAAGCTCTTGCCTTCTACTAAATTGCTCCCTTCTGGCAAGGACAGTAGAGCCATGGAACTGCTGGGCAAAACGCTGTATACTGCTGCTACTCTGGCCTTTTAGGCTCAGACCCATATGACCAGGTATGTCTTGGGTCTTCTTTCTCAGGCCTCTCAGATTATCTTTGACCTTCCTGATTCTGAGGGGAAAGTTTCAGCTCTCTCTTTGTTGGGTTCCTCTTCCCAAGGGGCTCGTCATTCTATTAAATGCAGTTATGATGCAACTGATGCTTCATCTAGAGCTGCTGCTTTTGGAGCTGCTGCTTTTGGTCCTGTGTTGAGGCATTACTCTTGGCTTCACCTCCAACTTTTGCCTGATGATATTAAGGCTAAATTGATGGATGCTCCCCTTGATAATATCTCTGGTTCTTCAGTTGGCGAGCTTTTAAAATCCCTACAAGAAAAGGGCAAGGTCTTGCAGGAATTGAAGCATATTTTTGTTTCCCCTATTACTACAATTTAGAGGAATTATCCCTCTAAGCCTGCCTTTGTGCGTAGACAGTCTCGCCATCCTCCCAAAGGTGAAAAGGGTTCTAGACAGGCTTATCCAGCTAGATCTCCTCAGACTCCTGTTACTCAGAAGCCGCCTTTTCCAGACCAGCCAGGTTCTGTTTGACTATGTGTTTTCCTCCATCCTAAGTCAGGTTCCTTTATCTCTTCATCTTTCCCTGTCTTTTCCCAACTGGTAAAGGGTTAAGGATCACTCAGGATTCTTGGGTTGTTCTTCGTGTTTCACTGTTGCAGTCATTACATTTGGGTAATCTGCTGGCAGGTTGCCCTCAGTCGGCCTGAATAACAAAGTCTTGGGTCCTGCATCAGTTGCTGTCTCCTCTAACATGACGTCAGGTCGTCAGGGGTATAAAACATGCAGCCGACGCCATTTCATTTAGTCTTTCTTGCCACACGGTGCCCAAAGCAGAAGCAGTTCGCAAGTGCCAGTCGGCCGACTTCTGAAATTTTCGCATTCGAGTTTCAGAAACAGTCTTCAGTTAAAGCTAAGTACCCTGTTGGGGAAACCTTTTCTTGCTCCTTACCGATGTCAGTAAACGTTAATAATTGCATTACTTGTGGGAAGCAAATACCTCATAAGGATTTTCATTTGTACTGTATTCCTTGCGTAGGCCCAGATCATAACGTGCCTTGCTATTGGTTTTGTGCTAGATTTAACCAACGCACTATTAAGCGTTGGTATATTTTTGCTTCAAAATATTTTGGATCCAGATTTAATTACCCTGAAATGTTGTTGGATAGCAATCCGACTACTGGAGTTCACAAAAAACACAAAGAAAAAGCGACAGACCATCGAGGTCCAAAACCAATGACAAAGCTTCTCCTAAGCCATTCGCCGGTTCGCCAGTACTCAGTGAGGTGCTTTCGCAGCCCCTGATACCCGCTACTTTTGAGTCGCAGGCCTCTACCAAGACCCATGCGGAGTCCGGTATGCCGTGAGATTCTCAGAGTATTGAACCCGCGGATGTCTCTCCCTTGGATGGGTCTGGAGCTGCTGAGCAGGCACTGGCTTCTGAGGGTGTTTTCAGGCCTCAACATTTTTGTATAAAACCAACGCCAGCTTCAAAAACAAAATCAAAACCAACTTCTAAGTCTAAAAAACTGAGCCACGTGCTCAGGCCCCTATGCCTAAAAACAGATGATCAAAATGGCTGAGGACTTAATTACCTTGATCAGGGGTTCCCAATCCCCCCCCCACTGCTAAGAGGCCTAGACACTGATTATGAATCTTCAGATCAGGTTTCTATTTCTTCTGATTCCTCTTCTAATCTGGAATTTTCTGTACCACCCTATGAGGATTCAGATGCAGAAGAATCCATCTCATCTGCATCTCCTCCTGAGGATTTTTCTTTTGGAGAAACTTTGCTTACTTTAAGGGAGCATTTTCATTGGGAGAGTCAGGATTTCTCAGAATCAAAAAAGAGGCTTAGGGATTTCCTTCTTCTTCCTCAGCATAGGCCTTTGGCTATACCTCCTGTATTAGACATTGTTGATGATGTGTTTTCAGAATCAAACATGGCTCCTGATTCCCTACCTCTGGCTCCTATTAAGCCAGACAGATATTACAAGGTTCCTGACTCCCACAAATTTCTATTCAACAATCCTGCTGCTGATCCTGAAACTATCTCACAGGGTCCCAAAGGTGTAAAGGCCTCTAAAGCCAAAAATCCAACCCCCTCTGATAGAGATTCCAGGGCGCTGGATAGATGGGGAAAGAAGGTTTATACATCTGCAACCTTGGCAATTAGGGCCTTAAGCTGTCAGTTTCATTTGCTTAAATATCAACAGCATGTTATGGGCCTATTGAAACAGAAAATGATGATTTCTGATTGTGTGGAAAATAAAGAATTACAGGAATTATTGCATGCAGCAGAACAGGTTAGAAAGCATACTTTGCAATGTGGTTTTGATTCCTTGGAGGCCTCTTGCAGGGCCGCAGTTACTGTATCTGAGATTAGAAGTCATGCCTGGCTCAAGGAGCAAAATCTGCTTGATCATGTTAAAGCTAAATTGTTGGATGCCCCTTTATAGCATGATGATCTGTTTGGTAATAAGGCAGAAGAGGTTTTAAAGAAAATGGAAGACCAAGCTAAATCTATGCAAACTGTAAAAGAGTTCTTACAAGTGCAGCCTCCCAGATTCAGTAGGCACTGGCCTATTAAAAATTGGTCCTTTCCTATGTCCACCAGAGCCTCTCAAGGCAAATCCAGGCGCTCAAAAGATTCTAGATACCAATCACAGGGTTCTTACAGGTCAAAGCAGTGGGGTGCCTCCACCTCCAAATCTGGAGGAAACAAAGCACAGCCCTACAGTAAGCAGTCTCAATGACTTCCCTCTACCATCACCAAGCACTTATCTTTTGGCAGCCCCCTTGGGGGGGAAATTAGTACTTCATGCTCAAAATTGGCAGTTAATTACCCAGGACAAGTGGGTATTAAACATAGTATCCCAGGGGTACAGATTTCATTTCCATACTTTGCCAATTCCAAACAGTTGGCCAGATCTGCTACAAAATCAGTGGGCAGAGGCTCAGAAACAAGTTACATCCCTCATGGATATGGGGGCTATTCAGCCAGTACCAGAACAGCAAAAAGGACAAGGTGTTTATTCAAGGCTGTTCCTGGTACCCAGAAAAGATAATGCCTGGCGTCCAATACTGGACTTATGGATTTTAAACACGTTCCTGGATATTCCAAAATTCAAAATGCTGACTTTACAACAGCTACTGCCTATGCTTGGCAAGAACGCTTGGTTAGTGACTCTAGATTTAAGAGGCATACCTGCATATCCCAATAAGGGAATCGTGCAGAAGATACCTCCGCTTCAAGGCAGGTTTTATGCATTACCAATTCTCTGCACTGCCCTTTGGCTTATCTGCTGCACCCAGGGTCTTTACAAAGTGCCTGGCACCAGTAATTGCATTTTGCAGACTAAGAAGCATACATATTTATCCTTACTTGGACGAATGTCTCATTCATGCAGAAAACAAGGACATTCTTCTTCAGCATCTGTCGTTTGTAAAAAGGCTTCTAACATGCCTAGGGTACACAATAAATGAAAAGAAATCACAACTGGTACCCTCTCAAAAATTTACATTCCTGGGTGCAAGCTTGAATACAACTGCCCAGATGGCTTACCTTATGCCAGACAAACAAAGGTAACTGACTGTATACTTCAAACAGATGGCAACAAAAACCCAGTTATCTGCAAGACAAATTCTGCAGGCTTTGGGGTTCATGGCATCCTGCATTCTACTAATTCCATATGCAAGACTGCATATGAGGAAACCTCAGTGGTTCCTAAAACGTTTTTGGAGTCAATATTGTCACAGTCTGGAAACAATGATTCCTCTCATTCCCTGCCTACAACAGGAGTTTCTTTGGTCGGCAGAGACATGCCACTAAAACAAGGGACTGTCATTCACTCTACCCCCTGCCACCCAAACCCTAACTAGAGATGCATCAGACTATGCTTGGGAGGCCCACCTGGCGGGGAGATGCATTCAGGGCATATGGAGCCCAAAACAAATGCATCTTCATATCAACCAGAAAGAGATGCTAGCTGTTCAGAATGCCCTGACAGCCTTCAAGGACTTACTTCATCCAGGACAACTACTGATAAAGACAGACAACACCACGGTTATGTGGTACATAATCAAGCAGGGGTGGGTACACATTCCTCCCCCCCTTTGCAGACTAGCCATGGAATTGTGGAACACAGCCTTGACTTACCAAGTACATCTTCAAGCTCAATTCCTATCAGGAAAACAAAATACTCTGGCAGACGACCTAAGCAGAAATTTCATGGACCCGCACAAGTGGAAACTGGATCCACAAATCTTCAGCATGGTAACACAGAAATGGGGGAGCCCAGACATAGATCTATTTGCTTCCTCCCAAAATTATCAACTGGACAAATTCTGCACAGGGACTTATCACAGACAAGCATGGAAAGTGGATGCCCTACTCTTCAGTTGGAAAAACCTATCAGTCTATGCCTTTCCCCCTCTGCCTCTTCTCTCCAAGGTCTTACTAAAGGTCAGATAGGAAAAACCAAAAAATGATCCTAATTGCTCCAGACTGGCCTCGGCAGCACTGGTACCCAATTCTAAGGAATATGTCTCAACTCACTCCTTGGAACTTGCCTCAAATACCTCATCTACTGTCTCAGCAGAACAATCAAATTCTACACACTCAGCTCCAAACTCTTAACCTTGCAGCACGGCTGATCATGTAATTATTCAAACAACACCTCTCAGTAAATCTGTTATGGATGTCATTTTGGAAGCCAGAAGGCCTAGTACTAGAAAATCTTATGCTGATAAATGGAAAAGATTCTGTGCTTGGAACCAAGCACAAGGAACGGACACAGCAAAACCAAATATCCCTCAGATTTTACAATACTTGACTGAGATGCTTGACAAGGGCCTATCCTTCTCTTCAGTAAAAATCCATTCATCTGCCATCTCGGCTCATTACAACACGGAGCCTCCCATCTTTTCTCATCCTCTGCTAAAACTGTATCTCAGAGGGGCCAAAAATTTAAGGCCTCCCAGAAGATCACCAACTCCTGCATGGGACCTCAATTTTGTGCTGGAAAAACTCACCCTGCCTCCTTTTGAACAAGCAGCTACTGCGGATATAACATTTTTATCTTGGAAAACAGCTTTTCTTTTGGCAAACACTTCAGCAAGAAGGGTTTCAGAACTACAGGCTCTCATGGCTGTGGAGCCTTTTATTACATTTTACCCGGGCAGGGTGTCCCTCAGGACCAATCCTTCCTTTATGCCTAAGTTGGTATCCAGTGTGTCTCTTAACTAAACTATTCACCTGACAAATTTTTACTCAAATCCGCAGAACAAGGGGGAGCGGATTCTGCATTCATTGGACATACACAGACAACTAAGATTCTACTTAAACAGGACCAAATCTCTAAGAAAGTCTGAGCAACTACTGGTGGCATTTGCTTCAGGATCAGAGGGGAAGGCTATATCAAAGCAGATTATTTCTAAGTGGATAATCCACTACATTCATTTCTGCTACTTCCATCATGGTAAACCTGTACCCAAGGGAATCCGGTCACATTCCACCAGAGCTGCCTCTACCTCAGCAGCCTTTCTCAGAGGAGTTCCAACCAAAGACATTCTAGAAGCTGTTACTTGGAGCTCTGTTCATACCTTCACAAAGCATTATCATTTGCCTCTCTTCTCTAAATCCAGGGCAGGCTTTGCCACTGTAGTTCTGCAGGGCCTTATAGCCGCTCCTAATGCTATTTAGTTCCATCCTCCCATCCATAGCTTTGGGATTCTACCTAAATGTAATGACTGCAACAGTGAAACATGAAGAACATAGTACAGTTGTGTACACTTACCATAAATGTAGATGTTTGAGTGTATTCACTGTTGCAGTCCGGGTTACCCACCCGCCATCCCCCTTTTCTATAACTTCTCTTTCCTTCACTATACTCTTAAAGCCTTTGTGGTGTATTTGCTTTTAGATGAAGGTAAAGTTTATGTTGCTAAAAGTGCATTTTCATATATTGCTGTTTATTTATATATATATATATATATATATATATATATATCTATACATATATAAAATACATATTTTTATTTATTTTTTGCTCCCCATTTGGGGGGCACCTTACATCTGGGGCAGGAAAAAAATAAATAAAATGGTGTTGGCTGCATGTTTTATACCCCTGACGACCTGACGTCATGGAAGAGGAGACCGCAACCGATGCAGGATCCAAGACTTTGTCATTCAGGCCGACTGAGGGCAACCTGCCAGCAGATTACCCAAATGTAATGACTGCAACAGTGAATACACTCGAACATCTACATTTATGGTAAGTGTACACAACTGTACTTTCTGTCAGTCATCTGTCAGGGTTACTTCATGCTGTGTAAATCCCTTCCTCCTTTTTGGGCATTCCAAAATCTCCTCAGGAACAGCTGCCTTTCTTTCTGGATGTACTTCAGGGCCTTTTGTGTCAAGACACCAGCCAAGCAGATGTTCTTTGTGTTTCACTGTTGCAGTCATTACATTTGGGTAATCAGGTTGCCCTCAGCTGGCCTGATTAACAAAGTCTTGGGTCCTTCATCGGTTGCTGTCCCTTCTTCCATAATGTCAGGTCGTCATCGGTATAAAACATACAGCCGACGACATTACATCAGTCTTTCTTGCCGTGCGGTGCCCAAAGCAGAAGCAGTTCGCAAGTGCCGGTCGTCCGACTCCTGAAATTTTCATTTTCGAGTTTCAGAACCAAAGACTTCAATTAAAAGCTAAGTACCACGTTGGGGAAACTTTTTCTTGCTCCTTACCAATGTCAGTAAAAGTTAATAATTGCATTACTTGTGGAAAGCAAATACCTCATAAAGATTTTCATTCGTACTGTATTCCTTGCCTAGGCTCTGACCACGACGTACCTTGCTTTCGGTTTTGTGCTTTATTTAATCAGGACACTATCCGTCTTCGGTATATTTTTGCCTCTAAATATTTCGATTCTCTGTTTAATTATCCAGAAATGTCGGTTAGCCATCCGACTACCGGGATTCCGAAAAAACGCAAAGATAAAGACAGAGACACGCCGCCGGGGTCCAAAACTGCTGACGATGCTTCTCCTAAGCCAGTCGCCAGTTCGCCGGTAATCAGTGATGCGCTTTCACAGCCCCTGTTACCTGCTATTTCTGATTCGCAGGCCTCTACTGAGACCTATTCGGAGTCTGGTATGCAGCAAGATACTTCAGCTATGGAACCCGCGGATGTGTCTACCTTGGATGGGTCCAGAGCTGCTGTGCAGGCACCGGCTTCTGAGAGTGTATTCAGGCCTACAGACTTGCATATTAAATCGATGCCGCCTTCATTACTAAGGCCTAAAACTCGATACATGTCTAAAAAAAACGACTCCCAGGCCACATGCTCTGGCCTCTATGCCTAAAAAACAAATGATAAAAATGGCTGAAGATCTAATAACTCTAATCAGGGCTAGCCAACCCCCCCCCCCCCTTCTAAGAGGCCTAGGGCAGAGATTGTCTATGAATCTTCTGATCAGGATTCTGTTTTTTCTGACTCTTCTGATGACCTGGATTTGTCCTTACCTACTTATGAGGATTCTGATGCAGAGGACTCTATTCCCCCTGCTTCCCTCTTGAGGATTTTTCTTTTGGGGAAACCTTACATACTGTAACGGAGCATTTTCACTGGGAAAGCTAGGAATTTTCTGATTCAAAAAAGAGGCTTAGGAATTTCCTTCTCCTACCTCAGCATAGGCCTTTGGCTATTCCTCCTGTACTAGACATTGTTGATGATGCTTTCTCGGAATCCAGTTTGGCCCCTGACTCCCTGCCTCTTGCTCCCAGTAAACCTGACATATACTACAGGGTCCCTGAGTCCCACAAGTTCCTTTTCAAAAATCTTATTGCAGATCCAGAGACGTTTCACAGGGGCCCAAGGGCATTAAGGCTTCTACTGCTAAAAATCCTACCCCTTCTGATAGAGACTCCAGGGCGCTGGATAGATGGGGTAAAAAGGTTTACACTTCAGCAACCTTGGCCATTAGAGCTTTATGTTAAAATATTAGCAACATGTTATTGGATTGCTTAAACAGAAAATTATGTTGATTCCTGATTGTGTGGAAAATAAAGACTTACAGGATGTAATGAATTCTGCTAAACAAGTTGGAAGACATTCTTTAGAGGCCTCTTGCAGGGCTGCTGTTACTGGGTCTGTGCTTAGAAGGCATGCTTGGCTTAAGGAGCAATCTTTGCCTGATAATGTTAAAGCTAAATTGTTGAATGCTCCTTTAAGTCAGGACCGCCTGTTTGACAACAAGGCCGAAGAAGTTCTTAAAAAGATGGAACGTAAAGCTAAATCTCTGCAAACTGTTAAAGATTTTTTTGCAAGTTCAGCCTCTTAGATTTAGTAGGCACTGGCCCTCTAAGAATTGGTCCTTTCCAGCCCTTTCCAGGTCTTCTCAAGCCAAACCCAGACACAGCAAAAATCCCAGGTTTCAGTCCCAGGGGACTCACAGAACTAAGCAGAGGGGGGCCTCCATTTCCAAGTCTGGGAATAACAAGAATCTCCCCCGCCATGGTAAACTGTGTCAATTACTTTTTTTTAAATTTTTCAAGCACTTATCTTCTGACTGCCCCTTTGGGGGGAAAGATTGCTTTTCATACAAAGAACTGGGAACTCATTACCCAGGACAAATGGGTTTTAAATATAGTGTCCCAGGGATACAGATTTCACTTCCACAGATTACCAACGCCAAATGGGTGGCCGGACCTACCCCCAAATCAGTGGGCAGAAGCTCAAAAACAAGTACATTCTCTCTTAAGCATGGGGGCTATTCACCTGGTACCAGAAGAGGAAAAGGGACAAGGTTTCTACTCGAGACTTTTCCTGGTACCCAGAAAAGACCAATCATGGAGTCCTATCCTGGACCTGTCTACTCTAAACACCTTGCTGGAGATTCCAAAATTCAAGATGCTGACTCTTCACCAATAATTCCTGTACTAGGCAAAGATGCCTGGTTGGCAACACTAGATTTAAAAGAAGCATACCTGCACATCCCAATCAGGGAATCTTGCAGAAGATACCTACACTTCAAAGCAGGCTACACGCACTATCAGTTCTCTGCACTGCCCTTTGGCTTATCTACTGCACCCAGGGTATTCATAAAGTACCTAGCTCCAGTTATTGCATTTTGCAGGCAAAGAAGTATTCAAATATACCCATACCTGGATGATTGTCTAATTCAGGCAGAAAGCCAGGACATACTTTTAAATCATCTGGCCTTTGTAAAAAGGGTTCTAACTTGTCTGGGGTACACCATAAACAAAAAGAAATCACAACTGATACCCTATCAACAAATTACATTCCTGGCAGCAAGCTTGAATACAACTTCGCAGGTGGCTTACCTCACGCCAGAAAAGCAAATTCATTTGACAACCTACTTCAAACAAGTGGCCACAAAAACCCTGCTATCTGCAAGACAAATACTGCAAGCCTTGGGGTTCATGGCCTCCTGCATGCAAGACTGCATATGAGGAAACTACAGTGGTATCTAAAAAAGTCTATGGAGTCAACATTCTCACAGCCTAGAAACAATGATTCCTATCATACCTTGCCTACGCCTAGAGTTCCTTTGGTGGGCAGAGGCTTGCCACTAAAACAAGGGACTACCTTTCACACCACCCCCTGCCGCCCAAACCCTAACAGCAGATGCATCAGACTATGCATGGGGGGCTCACCTGGCAGGGAAGTGCATTCAGGGCAAATGGAACCCAAGTCAAATGCACCTGCATATCAATCAAAAAGAAATGTTAGCTGTACAGAATGCTCTGACAGCCTTCAAGGACTACATTCTTCCAGGACAACTAATGGTAAAGACGGACAACACCACGGTTATGTGGTACATAAGCAGGGGGGTACACATTCTTACCCCCTCTGCAGACTAGTCATGGCATTGCGGAACACAGCCTTGAGCTACCAAGTGCACCTACAAGCTCAATTCCTGCCAGGAAAATTAAATACACTGGCAGACAGACTAAGCAGAAACCTCATGGACCCACATGAGTGGAAACTGGAACCAAGGATTTTCAGCATGTTTACAAGCGAATGGGGGAGCCCAGATATAGAACTGTTTGCCTCCCCCCAGAACTACCAATTGGACAAATTTTGCACAAGGACTCCCCACAAGCAAGCCTGGAAAGTGGATGCTCTTTCCTTCAGCTGGAAAAACCTATCAGTTTATGCCTTCCCCCCCGCTGCCTCTGCTCTCCAAAGTACTACTAAAAGTCAAACAGGACCAACCAAGGATGATTTTGATTGCTCCAGACTGGCCGCACCAACACTGGTACCCCCTCCTGTGCAGTGTGTCACGGGTATCTCCATGGCACCTGCCAAAGACTCCTTCCCTGCTGTCTCAGCAGGAGAACCAGATTCTGCACCCTCAGCTTCCAACACTGAACCTTGCAGCCTGGCTAATTACTTAATCTCTCCCCTACCATCCCTCAGCAAACCTGTGATGGATGTCATCTTAGAGGCAAGGAGGCCTAGTACTAGAAAATCTTTTGCTGAAAAATGTAAAATATTTTGTGCCTGGAACCAGTTTCAAGGGATGAGCACAGCAGTCCCCAATTTACCTCAGATTTTACAATACTTAACTGAGATGCTTCACAAGGGCCTGTCTTTTTCCTCCATTAAAATCCACGCCTCAGCCATTTCAGCTCATTAAAACACAGAACCACCCCTCTTCTCTCATCCACTGCTCAAGCAGTTCCTCAGAGGGGCCAAAAATTTGAGACCACCCAGGAGAGCTCCAACCCCAGCCTGGGACCTTAACTTTGTATTGGAGAAACTCACTCTACCTCCTTTCGAGCCAGCTGCGACTGCAGACTTAAAATTTCTTTCTTGGAAAACAGCTTTCCTTTTAGCAATCACTTCAGCTAGAAGGGTATCTGAATTACAGGCCCTTATGGCAGTGGAGCCTTTCATCATCTTTCATGCGGACAGGGTGTCACTGAGAACCAATCCATCCTTCATGCCCAAGGTGGTATCCCAAGGTGGTATCCAGTGTGGCTCTTAATCAGTCCATTCATTTGCTAACCTTCTTTCCTAATCCACAGAACAAAGGGGAACGGATACTGCATTCCTCGGATGTGCACAGACAACTTAGATTCTACTTGGACAAGACTAAACCTCAAAGAAAATCTGAACAACTGCTGCTAGCATTTGCTGCATTGGCGGAGGGGAAGGCTATTTCAAAACAAAGCATTTCTAAATGGATAAGCCATTGTATTAATTTCTGCTATTAGCACCATGAAAAACCTACCTCACTCCACCAGGGCTGCATCTACTTCTACAGCCTTTCTCAGAGGCGTTCCTACCAGGGACATCCTAGAAGCTGCTACTTGGAGTTCTGTACATACTTTCACCAAGCATTATCATTTGCCAATTTTCTCTAAATCCAGAGCTGGCTTTGCCACTGCAGTCTTGCAGGGCCTTGTAGCTGGCCCTAATGCTATTTAAACTCCTCCTCCCAACCATAGTTTTGGGAATCTACCCAAATGTAATGACTGCAACAGTGAAACACAAAGAACATAGTACAGTTGTGTACACTTACCATAAATGTAGATGTTCGAGTGTATTCACTGTTGCAGTCCTGGTTACCCTCCCTCCTGCCCCCTAACTTCTTTTGGCTATACCTCTACTATGCTTAAAAGCCTTTTTGGTGTATTTGCTTTTTTGTTGGAGGTATACCTTTGTGTTTTTATGTTTAATTGCTTCCCATTAGGTGGGCACCTGACTTCTGGGGCAAGAAAAACTGATGTAATGGCATCGGCTGCATGTTTTATACGACGTCATGGAAGAAGGGACAGCAACCGACACAGGACCCAAAACTTTGTTAATCAGGCCGACTGAGGGCAACCTGCAAGCAGATTACTCAAATGTAATGACTGCAACAGTGAATACACTTGAACATCTACATTTATGGTAAGTGTACACAACTGTACTTTTCCACTCCTCAGAAGGGGATGGTGTTTTATTCCAGAATGCTTTTGGTTCCTAAGAAAGAAGGCAACTAGAGGCCCTTTCTGGACCTTTGTCAGCTCAACACCTTTCTGAAGATCCCTTCTTTTTAAATGCTGTCCCTTCAGACTCTCTTCTTCTTCAGACTTTCCTGGTCTCTCTGGATCGCAATAATGTTTATCTTTACATCCCTATTCATCCTTGTTTGAGGAAGTGTTTGCATTTTTGTGTTTCTTACTTGCATTTTCAGTTCTCTGCTTTACCCTTTGGCTTCTGTACTGCCCCAAGGGTTTTCCCCAAGTGACTCATTCCTGTGGTTCCCTTTTACAGGATGATGGGGATACATATCTTTCCTCACCTGGGGAACTTGTTCATTCAGGCTTCCTCCTCAGCGACCTTGCTTCAGCACCTTGACTATGTTATTTGCCTCCTGCAAACCATGGGGTTTATGATACTTTTCCAGAAATCCTTCCTGAGTCCTTCTCAGGATCATGTTTTCCTCAGTTGCAGGCTCCAGACCATTCCTATGCTGGCTTCAATGCCACCACCAATGCTCTTATTGCCTTTTTTCAATCCCTTTTTCCTCAAGTCTCAGTTATAGGCAGAGAGTTTCTAAGTGCTCTGGGATTCATGGCTTCCACCACTCCTATTCTACCTCTAGCCAGACTCCCTACGAGGAAGCTACAGTGGTTCATAAAGTCAGTCTGGCTCCAACACTGTCATCCTTTAGACTTTCTAGTCCCTCTTCTTCCATGCCTCACACTAGAGCTTCAGTAGTGGATTTGTAAGCTGTCTCTCAATCTAGGGCTTCCTTTTCAGACCCCAGTCCCCTCTCAGGAACTGTTTTCAGATGCCTCAGACATTGGGTGCGGTGCATCTTTCGGCTCCCTCAAGGTTCATGGTCTTTGGCTCATTCATCAGAGGGCAGACCATATCAGCATCAAATAGATGAAAGCTGTCCTCCTTGCTCTTCTGGCCTTTCGTACTCATTTTCTTCTAGGGCCTCTCAAAATCTTTACAGACAATACCACAGTGATGTGTACATCAACAGTTGACACTGTGGGTGATAGGGTTTTGATCCCTTATAGGCACCTTTTTTTTTTTTTGAGAACGTGCTTCAGGTTCTGCAGAAGGCCAGGAAAACCCACTACCAGGAAATTCTGTGTGTCCAGATGGAAGAGATTTTCAGTCTGGTGCCCTGCTTGTAACCGGGATCCACTTTCTGTGGAGATTCCTCTGCTTCTGTCTTATTTGTGTGAATTGCTGCATGCTGGGTTTGTGAATTCTTCAATTAAAGCTCACCTTTCAGCTATATCTGCTTGTCTGTGTTTGTCACTTCCTCTGACCTCTAAGTTTGATGTCAAACAATTTCTTAGACACCCCAGGAAACTTATTCTTCCTTCCTAGGACCTTAATTTTGTTCTTGAATAATTGATTCAGGCTTGTTTTGAGCCTGCGTCTTCAGCTTCCTTGCAGCATTGTACATGGAAGGCTGTTCTTTTGGCCCTTACTTCAGCTACAAGAGTGTCTGAGCTTCAGGCCCTTGTGACTGTTCCTTGTTTTTTTAGTTTTTCATATGGACAGAGTTGCTCTTTGTATTAATCCTTCTTTTATGCCCAAGGTGGTTAATAAATTGTCTCTTAATCTATTAATTTGCCCACATTTTTTTCCTTCTCCACAGTCTGCTTGTGAGAAGGTTCTTCGCACCCTGGGTTTGCATAGGCAACTCAGATATTAAAGTAAGATTAAAGCCATTTGCAAATCTGTGCAGCTTTTTTTCTTTTAATCTAGATCTCTAGGTTTGGCTGTTTCTAAACAAACCATTTCGTCCTGGATCTTTGAGGACATTTCCTTTTGTTAACCATTTCATGGGAAAAATATTTCTGCCTCTGTAAAGGCTCATTCTACCAGAGCTGTGCATCTTCTGGTGCTTTTTTCAAAGGATTGGATAAGACTTCCATTTCTGAGGTTGCTACTTGGACTTCTGTCTGTACCTTTACTAAGCATTACAAATTGGATGTTGTTTCCAGGGCAAGAGCAGGCTTTGCTAGAGCTATGCTGCTTGGGTTTCTTGAGGCCTTTGCTAGGCCTTCCTCTTCCCAAGTTTCCTGTTGAGCTTTTGTACTTTTAGCGAAGAACACTGCAACAGTGATATGGAAGGACACAGTACAGTCGTGTTAAATCTTATAACAATAGATGTTCTTCTCTTCACTGTTGCAGTATTAGCTCCCTCTCTGCCCCCCCCCCCCCAAATACTCCTTTTTTCCTTCTGAATGCACATGTTCCTCCTTTTCTGCTTGGACTATTGTTCCTCCTGAGGCTTTTCACTTCTGAGTATGTACATCTGTACGTAACCTTCATGCCCTACGCTGTGAGCAGGGAGTGTACATGTGACACACATCCTTAAAATCCTAGGGCTTTGGTATACTGGCTCATCGTTGTGCTACCTTTGGCAGGGGATCCCTTTAGTGAAGAATACTGCAACAGTGAAGAGAAGGACACCTATTGTTATGGTAAGATTTTACACAACTGTACTTTTTGGTGTGCAAATGGATTCATAAATAAACCAATCAAGTCTAAAAGTTATTTTAGTAATACATAAAAATTAAACTTGCAAATTATAATTGGAGATTAAATCAGCATCAGGTTAGCAACTTTTAGAGCCATGTAATTTTCTTGCAAGACTATTCCTGTACCAGGCTGTCAGTAATGATACAGTCTTACTAAAACAGATGCCCGAAACCTGAGTTATTCAGGTGTGGAAGTTGCTTTCTATGCTAATTGTTTTTTGACCTTTTCAGGAAAAATTCGAGTCCATGGTATTGGAGGAGGCCACAAGCGGCGGTATCGTATGATTGATTTCCACCGCTTAAGATATGAACCTGGAAAAGAAACTCAGGCATTTGAAGAGAAAGTCATTGAAGTCCGCTATGACCCCTGCAGGTATGTTTTAAGTTCCACAGTATATATATATATATATATATATATATCTATATCTATATATATCTATATCTATATATATATATATATATATATATATATATATATATATATATATATATATATTTTTTTTTTAAGGCTGTATACAGTCTTCAACAGTTTAGTTTTTATGCTACAGATTGAAATATATTTCAAGGCTTTTATTCATTTTGATGCCAGTGAATCCAAATTTTTACTGCTAGCTGTGTAATCTGAGGGTATCTGATTCTCCGTCATAGTGATATTGCAGGAAAAGATCGCAACAGTGAGGCACTTAAATTTGTGTGCTGCTGTGCAATAACCTCTTTTCCAGGGAGAGGTCAGAATATTCAGCTTCTTCTCCTGATGTTCATCGTGCGTACAGCTGCAGTCATAACAGATGGGTTTTCCTGCCGTCAGGCGGGTCCTCGGTCGGCCGAATTCCAAAGTCTAGGTCTGGCGTCGGTTGTCGTCGCTTCTTCCCTGACGTCAGTGCGACAGGGGTATAAAAGAACCAGCCAACGCCATTTTCTTCAGTCTTTCTTGCCGCGCGGTGCCCAAAGCAGAAGCAGTTCGCAAGTGCCGGTCGGCCAGCTCCTGAGATTACGAATATTTTGCAACCAACGTCTTCTTGAAAGCTAAGTACCTCGTTGGGGAAACTTTTCTTGCCTCAGACCGATGTCAGACAAAGTTAATAATTGCATTTCATGTGGGAAGCAAATACTGCATAAGGATTTTCATTCCCTCTGCATTCCTTGCTTAGGCCCAGACCACGACGTCTCGGCCTGTCGTTTTTGTGCTACATTCAACAGACGCACTATTAAGCGTCGGGCGGAGTTCACCCAACACTATTTTGGCAAAAAATTTAATTACATTATGTCATCGGATACTCTGACTCCAGTTTTAAGTAAAAGACACAAAGATAAGGACCGACATACGAGGTCCGCGGCTTCTACCGACACCACGCCAAAACCGACTACAGGTGGTCCGGTTCTCAGTGAGGCGCCTACGCAGCCCCTGACTACTGACGACACTTCATTGGCGGTGTCTACTGTGCCCGAGGTCGCAGGCTCTTCGGCCCACACCCCGACTACAGATACCGAAGCCACTCTTGCCGGTGAAACTCAGAGTTTAGATAGGTCTGCCACCTCTCAAGGTGTCTTCAGGCCTTTCACTTCTTTTTCCATCAAGGCTTTCACTAAGTCTAAAGCAGCCATGCATACTAAAAGACAAGCTCCACAGGGCCCTTTTCAAGGCCCCATGCTTAAAAAGCAGATTCTCAAAATGGCTGAGGATTTGATTACTCTTATCAGGGGTTCTCAACCCCCCCCCCCCCCGGACAAAAGGCCCAGAGTGGAGGAAGAACCCCCCTCCTCTGACCAAGCCTCCCTTATTTCAGAACATTCTGATGACCAGGAACATTCATACTCCCCTTTTGAAGATTCTGATGCAGATGAGTCCATTCCCTCTGTCCCCCCCCCCCCTGAGGATTACTCTTTTGGGGAAACCTTGCATACCTTGAGGGAACACTTCCACCGGGAAGGCCAAGAGTACTCAGACTCTAAGAAAAGGCTTAGGGATTTTCTCTTGCTCCCTCAGCACAGGCCTCTGGCTATACCTCCTGTCTTAGACATTCTAGATGATGTGTATTCGGAGGCCTGCCTTAACCCAGACTCTTTACCTCCAGCCCCAGTCAAGCCTGATAGGTATTACCGGGTTCCTGACTCACACCAATTCCTATATAAAAGCCATGCGGCTGACCCAGAAACTATCTCACAGGGCCCCAAGGGAATTAAGGTCTCCACTGCTAAAAATCCATTACCTTCAGAGAGAGATTCCAGAGCTTTAGAAAGGTGGGGGGAAAAAGGTATACACCTCAGCCACCTTAACCATGAGGGCATTAAACTGTCAGTTCCATATGTTAAAGTACCAACAGTTTCTGTTATCACAGTTGAGAAGCAAAATGTCACAACCTGAACAACCAGACTTGAAGGAGTTGCAGGATTTGATACATAGTGCAGAACAAGTGGGTAAACATACCTTGCAATGTGGTTTTGATGCTTTAGAGGCCTCATGTAGAGCTGCTGTTACAGGATCAGTCATACGTAGACATGCCTGGCTCAAGGAGCAAACCTTACCAGATCATGTCAAAGCTAAGTTACTAGATGCCCCTCTGCAAAAAGATGTATTGTTTGGTGTTAAAGCTGAGGAGGTATTAAAGAAAATGGAGGAAAAAGCAAAATCAATGCAAACAGTGAAAGATTTCCTACAGGTACAACCTCCACGTTTCAGTAGAAATTGGCCTTCCAAAAATTGGTCCTTTCCAGCCACGGACAGACCCCAAAGAGGTAGATACAGGCGCCCGAGGGGCAGAGGGCAATCTCAAGGATTGTTTAGAGGCAGACAATGGCAAGCACCTACACAAAGAGGTGGTGAGGATAGTCCACAGCCATTCAGAAAGCAGACCCAATGACTTTCCCCTTTGCATGCCAAGCAAGACTCAAATGGCAGCACCTTTAGGCGGAAAACTGGCATTATTTTCGAAAAATTGGCATATTGTCACAAGAGACAAATGGATCCTGGACATTATAGACAGAGGCTACAGATTCCATTTTCACACCCTTCCAAAAATGAGAGGCATGCCAAACCTGCCACACAATCAAAGGGCAGAGGCACAAAAACAAATTTCAGATCTCATGGACATGAAAGCTATTCAAGAGGTACCTGCACAAGAACAGGGTCAAGGTTTTTACTCCAGATTATTCCTGGTACCAAGGAAGGGAAAAGATTGGAAACCTATTTTGGACCTATCCATCCTAAACACATTTTTACTCGTGCCAAAATTCAAGATGCTCACATTACAGCAGCTTCTTCCCATGCTGGGCAAGAAGTCTTGGCTGGTAACATTGGACCTCAAGGAGGCATACCTGCATGTCCCAATCAGACAAGATTGCAGAAGATACCTCAGATTTCTTGCAGGTTCAGCCCATTATCAATTCTCTGCATTGCCCTTTGGCTTATCTACTGCGCCCAGAGTGTTCACGAAATGCCTGGCATCAGTAATTGCCTACTGCTGACTTCAAGGGATACAAATATACCCATATTTGGACGACTGCCTGATCTAAGCGGACAGCAAGCACATACTGCTGAAACATCTGGCTTTTGTAATAATATTGTTGAATTCTCTGGGATACACAGTCAACAAAAAGAAATCAAGGCTAATACCCTCTCAAACAATAATTTTCCTGGGTGCCAACTTGGACACAAACACCCAGATGGCCTACCTCACGCCAGAGAAACAGGGGCAACTAACTCAATACTTCAGAAAACTAGCAAATTTCACCAGGCTGACTGCAAGGAAAATCCTGCAGGCTCTGGGATTCATGGCATCTTGCATCCTACTAATCCCATGTGCAAAGCTGCATATGAGGAAACTTCAATGGTACCTGAAAAACCTATGGTCTCAACACAGCCACAGTTTGGAAACAATAATACCACTGATTCCATGTCTTCAAAAGGAATTTCTGTGGTGGGCTCAAGCATGCCAAAGAAACACAGGTCTTCCATTCTGCAAGCCTCAAGCAAATCAAGTCATCACAACAGATGCCTCGGACTACCTGGGCGCACATGACAGATCGGTGCATTCAGGGCAAATGGTCCAAAAAAGAAAAGCACCTACACATCAATCAAAAGGAAATTCTAGCAGTAATAAATGCTATTATAGCTTTCAAAAACCTTCTGCATCCAGGTCAGCTATTGATAAGGACAGACAACACCACAGTAATGTGGTACATAAACAAACAGGGAGGAACCCATTCATACCCCCTATGCAGGCTGGCCATGTCTCTTTGGAACATGGCTCTGGAATTACAAATCGAACTTCAAGCACAGTACTTGCCAGGCAAGGAAAACACGCTGGCAGACAACCTAAGCAGAAATATGGCAGATCCACACGAATGGAAGTTGCATCCTCAAGTTTTTACAGAGATAATTCAAGCATGGGGAAGGCCAGACATAGATCTCTTTGCCTCCCACAGAAATCACCAATTAACAAAATTCTGCTCAAGGACCTTTCATCCACAGGCCAGGAGAGTGGACGCACTCTCTTTCAGTTGGACAACAATGACAGTTTATGCCTTTCCACCTCTTCCTCTGCTGCCCAAAGTTCTATTAAAAACCAGAGCAGACAGACCAAAGATGATTCTCATTGCTCCAGACTGGCCAAGACAACACTGGTACCCACTCCTGAGGAGCCTGACGCATTCCCCACCATGGATCCTACCTCTAATGCCTCTTCTATTGACTCAGCACAACTTCAGAACTCTTCACAGTCAGCTGAAAACACTCAATCTGGCCGCATGGAAGATTCCATAACTACACAACAGACCCTACTCTCCAAGGAGGTGCAGGATGTCATTTTGGAGGCCAGAAGGCCTTCTACTAGAAATGCTTACTCCGCAAAATGGAAACGGTTTTGTGCCTGGAATGAGAAAAAGGGTCAGAATCCTGGAATACTGAATTTACCTCAAATATTACAGTATCTAGCTGAGATGCTAAGCCGTGGACTTTCATTCTCCTCCATCAAAATCCATGCCTCAGCCATTTCTGCAGAATACAACACTGATCCTTTTTTATTCTCTCACCCCCTCTTAAGACAGTTCCTCAGAGGGGCAAAGAATATAAAACCCCCAAGGAAACAACCAGTACCTGCTTGGGACCTCAATTTCATTCTAGAAAAACTGACCTTGCCTCCTTTTGAGCCAGCTGCCTCAACAGAACTGCAATATTTGTCCTGGAAAACAGCCTTCCTTCTGGCTATCACCTCAGCTCGCAGGGTATCGGAACTACAAGCCCTCATGGCTGTGCAGCCTTTCATCATTTTCCATCAGGACAGAGTTTCCTTATGAACCAATCCGTCCTTTATGCCAAAGGTAGTATCCAGGGTAACTTTGAATCAGGCTATCCACTTACCTACCTTTTACCCTAATCCCCAAAACAAAGGGGAGAGACTACTACATTCCTTGGACATCCACAGACAGCTGCGTTATTATTTGGACAGAACAAAGCCTTTCAGAAAATCAGAACAACTCTTTGTGTCCTATGCTACAGGAGCTCAAGGGAAGCCAATCTCCAAACAGACTATCTCAAAATGGATAGCCCACTGCATTCGCTTTTGTTACTCTTTTCATGGTAAAACTGTACCTGCAGGCATCAGATCTCACTTCACAAGGGCCACAGCTACCTCTGCAGCTTTCCTCAGGGGGGTTCCTACCAAAGTTATTTTGGAAGCAGCCACTTGAAGTTCTGTGCATACCTTCTCCAAACACTATCACCTACCATTATACTCCAAATCTAGAGCAGGCTTTGCCACTGCAGTCTTGCAGGGCATCCTGGCTCCTCCTAGTTCCACCTAGTGCCTACCACCCCTTTTTTAGCTTTGGGATTCTACCCATTTGTTATGACTGCAGCTGTATGCACGATGAACATAGTACAGTTTTGTACCTACCATAAATGTAGATGTTCGAGTGCTAATACAGCTGCAGTCCAGGTTTCCCTCCCTCCTTCCCCTCTTGGGACAGGCCTAATGGCTAACACCTCCTCATACAACCTGATTGGGGTATTCATTTATGGTGTATTTGCTTGCAACTACTGTTATTTGATTATATTGCATTGCATTATTACATAAATTTATGTATTGCCTTCCTTCTGGGGGCACCTGACATCTGGGGCAAGAAAAACTGAAGAAAATGGCGTTGGCTAGTTCTTTTATACCCCTGTCGCACTGACGTCAGGGAAGAAGCGATGACAACCGACGCCGGACCTAGACTTTGGAATTCGGCCGACCGAGGACCCGCCTGATGGCAGGAAAACCCATCTGTTGTGACTGCAGCTGTATTAGCACTCCAACATCTACATTTATGGTAGGTACAAAACTGTACTTTTCTTTTCCTCAAGAGTGATGCTGTAGAAGAAACCATCAAGGAGTGTAGGTTATCTCAGCATAATCTGTGCTTCAGTTTTAAGTTATTTCTATTATGTATTTTACTGTGTTTTTATAGCTCCTTTGTTCTTCCTTGGCTTTAGTTGCTCTGTTTTGGTTTCTTAGTACTTCTATAATTAGGCTTTAGACCAATGAACTTTAAGAGGTCGGTAGCATAATTCCAGCTGGGATAAGAAACAGCAGACCAGTTGTAAGGATCACAATTTAATTTCTTTTTAGACCACTTTTTAGCAGTTTCTTTGAAGAAATCCCATAAAATACACAAATGAATACATAGAGGAACGAAGACAAACAAATGTTTGTTCTATAAGAGGTTTAGTTGTGCATGCACCCCTTTTATTATTTCCTTGTATGTGTCAGGGGTTATTCTGTCCGTATTTGAGTCGGGGGGTTATTTAAGTAAAAATACAATGAAAAGCTTGTTCTTATTGGATACTTGATGCTGGTGATAATGATCCGAGCATAAGTTAATTATGTTTTGTTCATTTATTTATTTAGGCTTAGCAGTCTTGTATGCAGCTGGTGTCAAAAACTGGGATTATTAATGTTTGTTTTGAGTAGTGCTTTTCAGAAAAAGTGTGTGTCTGTGTTGCATGGGAAAGAGCACTACAGATGCAATGTTTGTGTTGATGGAAAAGTACAGAGAATGTCAGAAGGAGTTGCATTGTGTTTTTGTAGACTTAGAGAAAGCATATGACAGGGTGCCTAGAGAGGAGTTGTGGTATTGCATGAGGAAGTCAGGAGTGTCAGAGAAGTATGTAAGAGTGGTACAGGATATGTACGAGGGTAGTGTGACAGCGGTGAGGACTGCGGTGTGAGTGACGGATGCGTTTAAGGTGGAGGTGGGGTTACATCAAGGATCAGCTCTGAGCCCTTTCTTATTTGCAATGGTGATGGACAGGTTGATAGGCGAGATCAGACAGGAGTACCCGTGTAAGACAACAGCCAGTTCACCAAAACAGTTTATTCTTGGTAGATACTCTTCTCTAGCGCCTTGGCTATACAAAGCCTTGAAGGCTTTGTATAGCCGAGGCGCTAGAGAAGAGTATCTACCAAGAATAAACTGTTTTGGTGAACTGGCTGTTGTCTTATTCGGATTGAGCTGTGAGGTCTGTTCGAGTTGAAAAGCTGTTGTTGTGAGGAGTACCCTTGTACTATGATGTTTGCAGATGACATTGTGATCTGTAGTGAGAGTAGGGAACAGGTGGAGGAGACCCTGGAGAGATGGAGATATGCTCTAGAGAGAAGAGGAATGAAGGTTAGCAGGGTAAGACAGAATATATGTGTGTGAATGAGAGGGAGGATAGAGGAATGGTGAGGATGCAAGGAGTAGAGGTGGCGAAGGTGGATGAGTTTAAATACTTGGGGACAATAGTTCAGAGTAACGGTGAGTGTGGAAGAGAGGTGAAGAAGAGAGTAGAGGCAGGATGGAGTGGGTAGAGAAGAGTGTCAGGAGTGATTTGTGACAGATGAGTACTTGTAAGAGTGAAAGGGAAGGTCTACAAGAGGATAGTGAGACCAGCTATGTTACATTGGTTGGAGACAGTGGCATTGACAAAAAGGCAGGAGTTTGAGCTGGATGTGGCAAAATTAAAGATGTTAAGATTTGCACTGGGTGTGACTAGGGTGGACGGGATTAGGAATAAGTATATTAGAGGGTCAGCTCAGGTTGGAAGGTTTGGAGACAAAGCCAGAGATTGGACATGTGCTGAGGAGGGATGCTGAGTATATTGGGAAAAAGATGCTAAGGATGAAGCTGCCAGGTAACAGGAAAAGAGGAAGGCCTAAGATAAGGTTTATGGATGTGGTGAGAAAGTACATGCAGGTGGTTGGTGTGACAGAGCAAGATGCAGAGGACAGGAAGAAATGGAAACGGGTGATCTGCTGTGGGGACCCCTAATGGGAACAACTGAAAGATAATGATGATATATATATATATATATATATATATATATATATCAGACACAATGAATGTTGAGAAAACTGAGTTAGAGGAAGCTGTAGTTAATCAGGAAAATAAGAGTTTTTTTTAACACAGATTTATTTGTATTGGACAGTTATATGTTTGTGTGTTGACATTTATTAGTGTCAGTTTTGACTTGCTTAAGATGCTGTTAGCTTATTTACTTTTTTTCTCTAACAAAGTGATATTAGGTGACTGGATTTTTTCCTTTCTGAGTTGTAAAATTTATAAATGCAGAATTGGCTGTTTATGTAGAAAATGTGCTTGTTATTCTATAATAATAAAAAAAAAAAAGATGCACACCCTGTTTTACCTTATTGCTTAAGGACAGGATTCAGACCCACTCCATATTGGGTGCAAGGTACAGTATGCAGTCCAGATGCAAGAACTGAGAGCTGTCAGTGGCTGCTTACTACCCTGTACCATGGAATTTCAGTGATGTGTGGTGTGCTCATACGCAGGATGTTGTTCTTAGGGATGGGAGGCATTTCATCAAGTAGGGGGCATAACAGCAGTTCTTTGATCGCTGTAAGTATGAATGGTGCTGAAGGTAGTGGGGAAGGCTTGCCCATTTCAAAGATATACAGCATTGCAAGCCTAGAGCTCATGGTTCTAAACAGGGATGGAAACACTCAACGCTGGGGGTTGTCTGTACACAGGGAATACAGCTTTCCAGGCTATGTGCCTGTGGTTATGAAGAGTTGTGGATGCACTTGGGAAGAGATCGTGTCTGTTTAAAGGATGTGCCATTGTTATAGGTATTCCTGAAGGGGTTTGGAGGTACTTCAAGTGCATATAGATGTGACAGGAAGCACAACTGTGTCTTAACCACTGCTGACCTTTGAAGCACTTTCTTGAAATGACTGCACAAAATTGTGCACTGTGCAAATGGTGGCAGAAGAAGTCAGACCAAGACTACAGGATTGGCAGTCCTTCACAACTCAAATCCTTAACCTTCTGTGCTTTTCTGTTACACAGGTGTGTAAATCTGCAGTGCTAGGTTTACACAGGAAATGGGTGCTTTTGGGAGGGGGGATTATGCCACTGAAAGTGCACAGCAGGGCAACACTGTACTTCCTGTTTGGTGTCTGCCTACATGCTTATACAGCCTTAAATTCAGAATGTGGGAATGATTATGGTGACTTGAATGGAATCTGATCAACATTATTATTACAATGTGTATGTGTTTGTTAGAGAGACTTGCTTGAGTTCCAAAATTACAAAGAAAAATCCCACAAAAATATAGGCAAAAGTTGAAATTCATTGTTCTCCTTTGATGTTGCTTTTTGCAGGGAGTAAGCCTTCTGCACCCCCCTTTGCACTTCACTACCCCACTGTGCTAATAATGAAATCTTCAGAATAACCTATCCCCTTTGGTCATAGATTGCCCTTACCCATCCCATGATCAATAACTATATACTAGCCATAATGAGAATAACTGGGATCACACCATAGGTAATTTGAGGGGACCCACCCCATGCATAGGATAAAGTGTTTTGGAGCTGCCTCTGTCAGTTAGTACAGGGGGCAGTCCTGGGGTAAATTTTCTGTTTCCTATCTATAGATCTAAGTTGCACTTTGACTATGGACAGGGATGAACTTTGTTTTATGTGGATGGGGATAAATATAAGTTATGCTTTGTACTTTATTGTAATGCATACTACTTCCTCTGTCCATTTAAAGTAATTGTTTGATATGCAGGGTTATAACTTTTTAGCTATGTCGAATTTTGTTATGAAATTTTCATGCATTTTAAGCATTCTTTTAGTCAAACTGTACTGTATAGTTATGTAGTTTTGTTTCTAAATGATATTCCACAGTTGTTTTCATAACTTGGGCTGTGGATTTCAGTTGCACAAATTCAGTGTCTTAGTTCATATAGTAGTCAACCATAGATGCAATGTTGAAAAACCTGAACTAAAAACATTACGTTTTGTCAGAGTTTTCGGATTTGTTGAAAATATTAATGTCCTTCATGTTTCACTGTTGCAGTCATCACACTTGGGTTATCCTGCCAGGGGTAGCCCTCAGTTGGCCCGAATACCAGAGGCTTAGTATTTCTGCGTCGGTTGCTGTCAATCCAGGACTGACATCAGGTTGTCAGTGGTATATATACAGGCAGCCGATGCCATTACATCAGTCTTTCTTGCTGAGGAGCCCGAAGCAGAAGCAGTTTGCACGAGTGCCGGTCGGCCGCTACCTGAGTTTTCGTTTCCGAAAATAAAGTTGAAGTCTTCTAAAGCTAAGTACCCCATCGCGGATCCTTTTTTCTTGCTCTGAACGATGTCAGAAAAAGTTAACAATTGTCTCGCCTGTGGAAAGCAAATACCACACCAAGATTTCCATTCTTACTGCGTCACCTGTTTAGGCCCAGACCACGACGTTCCTCGCTGTCAGTTTTGTGCTTTGTTCATCGCCAGAACTATACATCGGCAGGCCCTTATTGTAGTTAAATATTTTCACTCTCTATCTTCGTATTCCAAAATGGCTTCGGTAAGTCATCCGACTACCGATCTTCTGAAAAAACGTAAGGATAAAGACAGACAGACCGCACAGGTCTAAAACTGCCAGTGACGCTTCCGTTAAGCTAGTCGCCAATTTGCCGGTACTCAGGTGCTTTCTCAGCCCCTGATGCCCGCTTCTATGGATTTGCAGGCCGCTACTAAGACCCGTTCGGAGTCCGGTATGTTGCAAGACTCTTCTTTGACTACGGAAACTGTGGATGTCTCTACCTTGGATGGGTCCGGAGCCGCTGTGCAGGCACCGGCTTCTGAGGAAGTTCTTCGCACTACCAATATTCGACACAAACCAATGACTTCTTTCACGTCTTCATTTCTTTCTAAAACTACCGAGTTTCTAAGGCCCAGGGTACGAACCATTCCTAAAAAAAACGATGACCCAAGCTCAAGCACCTATTTCCATGCCTCAATCTCAAATGCTTAAAATGGCGGAAGACCTTATCATGCTGATTAGGGGAAGCCAGCCTACCCCTTCTAAAAGAAAGAGACTTGTCCCCAGCAGCTTTATCTGACCAAGAGTCCAACGAGACTGAGGTTTCTGATTATGAAGACATGCCCTTATCTGCTTATGAGGATTCAGATGCAGAGGAATCCATTCCTTCTGCCTGCCCTCCAGAGGATTTATCTTGTGGTGAAACCCTACATACCTTGAGAGAGCATTTCCATTGGGAATGCCAGGATTATCCACAGTCCAAAAAGAGACTCGGAACTTTTAGATTTACCACAGCACAGACCCTTAGCTATTCCTCCTGTTCTGGATGTTGTGGATGATGTTTTCATGGAATCCAGTTTAACTCCTGATACTCTACCTCCTGCTCCCAGGAAACCTGACCGGTATTACAGAGTCCCTGACTCTCACAAATTTCTTTTCAGAAATCCTACTGCTGACCCAGAGGTCATCTCCCAAGGACCTAAATGAATTAAAGCAACCACAGCTAAGAATCCCACCCCTTCGGACAGGGACTCCCGAGCTTTAGACAGATGGGGTAAAAAAGTATACACCTCTGCAACTCTTGCCTTAGAGCATTACATTGTCAGTTCCACATGTTGGAATACCAGCAACATACCACGGAACTTATTAACTAAAAATTATGTACCTTTCCAGACTATGCAGAAAATAAAGAATTACAGGAACTTATGCATTCTGCAAGCCAAGTTACTAAGCATGCCTTGCAGTGTGGGTTTGACACCTTAGAAGCATCCTGCAGGGCAGCAGTCACAGGTTCTGTACTTAGAAGGCATGTTTGGCTTAAGGAGCAGACCTTGCCAGACCATGTCAAATCAAAGTTATTGGACACACCATTGAACAAAGACAATCTGTTTGGCACCAAAAGCAGAAGAGGTTTTAAAAAAGATGGAAGAAAAAGCTAAATCTATGCAGACATTTAAAGACTTTTTGCAAGTCCAGCCTCCAAGATTCAGTAGGCATTGCCCCACAAAACACTGGTCCTTTCCAGCCCCCTCTAGGCCGCCTCAGACTAGACCTAGGGGAAGTAGACCCCCCCCCCCAGACAGCAGGCCCAGGGAATGCAGAGATCTAAGCAATGGAGTACCTCCACTTCTAAAACAGGGAGTGCTAAGCCACCCCCTTATGGAAAGAATTCACAATGACTTTTCAACTCCACCTCTTACCTCTGTCTACCTGCTTGTGCCCCTAGGAGGAAAGCTTGCCTTCCATGCAAAAAACTGGGCCTCCATCATCAACGATCGATGGGTCCTCAACATAGTGTCCCAGGGGTGCAAATTTTATTTCCACACACTGCCAACCCCAAAAAGGTTCCCAGATCTTCCTCCAAACCAGTGGGCAGAGGCACAAAACCAAGTTCATTCCCTGCTCTCCATGAGGGCAATTCAGCCTGTTCCTGCAGACCAGATAGGCCAATGATTCCAGACTTTTCCTGGTACCCAGAAAAGAGGGCACCTGGCACCCAATCCTAGATCTATCCATTCTAAACACCTTCCTGGTGGTACCAAAATTCAAAATGCTCACCCTCCAATAGCTTCTTCCTATGCTATCAAAAGATGCCTGGTTAGCCACTCTAGACCTAAAAGAGGCATATCTGCACATCCCAATTAGAGACTCTTGCAGAAAATTTCTACCTTTCAGGGCAGGATCTATGCATTACTAGTTCTCTGCATTTCCCTTTGGATTATCCACTGCTCCCAAAGTTTTCACAAAATGCCTGGCTCCAGCCATCGCTTTTTGCAGACAAAGAAATATTCAAATCTACCCCTACTTGGACGACTGCCTGTTTCAGGCAGACAGTCAGGAAAAGCTGTTACAGCACCTGACATTTGTAAAAGACCTAATGACCTCACTGGGGTGCACTATAAATGAAAAGAAATCAAAACTAGTCCCCAGTCAGAAAATTGTATTCTGGGAGCAAGCCTGGACACAACATCCCAGATGGCAATCCTTACTCCAGAAAAACAAGCCTATCTGACAGGCTACTTCTCTCAACTGGTCATCAGAACTCAGTTATCTGCAAGGAAAATCCTGCAAGCTCTAGGGTTCATGGCCTCCTGCATTCTAATAATTCCATATGCCAGACTGCATATGAGGAAACTTCAGTGGTACTTAAAAAACCTTTAGTGTCAACATTCTCAGGACCTGGAAACTATTATACATATGATACCTTGTCTAAGAAAATATTTTCTTTGGTGTGCAGCAGCATGCAACCACAACAAGGGACTTCCCTTTTCATAGCCCCACGCCACCCAGACCCTAACCACAGATGCATTAGACTATGCCTGGGGTGTACACCTGGAAGGCAGGTGCATTCAGGGCCACTGGAGCCCAAATCAGATAATCTGCACATCAACCAAAAAGAGATGCTAGCTGTTCAGCATGCTCTGACCGCTTTCAGACCCCTACTCTCTCTGGGGCCTCTACTAATCAAAGCAGACAACACCACAGTGATGTGGTACATCAACAAGCAGACAAAGAAATATTCAAATCTAGCCATGACCCTTTGGCACACGGCTTCAGCTGTGCAGATTCACCTGCTAGCACAATTCCTGCCAGGCAACCAAAACTCTCTGGCAGACAACTTAAACAGAAATCTCTTAGACCCACACGAGTGGCAAATAAACCACAACACTTTCAGCCTCGTAACCCAGAAATGTGGTACCCCAAAAGTGGACCTATTTGCCTCCAACAGCAACCACCAGCTCAGCAAATTATCCACCAGGGAACCTCACAGCAAGGCCTGGAAAGTGGATGCCCTATCCTTCCAATGGGTAAGCCTCTCAATCTATGCATTTCCCCCTCTACCTCTTCTTACAAAGGTGTTACTCAAAATAAGGAAGGAAAGACCAAGGGCAATCCTGATTGCCCCAGACTGGCCACGCCAACACTGGTACCCACTACTGTGCAGTCTGTCACCGTTGCCTCCATGGCACCTCCCTCAGATTCCAACTCTCCTGATCCAGCAGAAGGGGGAGTTCTTGCATCCACAATTGTAGACCCTGAACCTGGCAGCCTGACTTATTCCTTGACCTCTCCTCCAGTGGCCAGCCTAAGCCAGCAAGTCCTGGACGTTAAACGTGAAGCTAGATGACCCAGCACTAGAAAATCCTATGCTGACAAGTGGAAAAGGTATTGCTCCTGGATCCAGGATAAAGGAGCTGAACTAGTATAGCCCTCCTTACCTCTCATCCTGGATTACCTAGCAGACCTGCTTCACAGGAGCCTATCCTTCTCTTCTATTAAAATCCATGCCTCTGCCATCTCTGCTTATTACAGTACAGAGCCACCTCTATTCTCCCACCCCCTCATCAAGCAGTTCCTTAGAGTGGCTAACAACTTAAGGCCACCCAGAAGAGCCCCTACCCCTGCTTGGGACCTTAACCTTGTGTTGGAAAAGCTCACGTTACCCCCCTTTGAGCCTGCAGCTTCAGCAGAGTTAAAATTCCTTTCTTGGAAAACAGACTTGCTTCTGGCTATCACTTCAGATAGAAGAGTGTCTGAGCTACAAGCACTCATGGCTGTGGAACCCTTCATCATTTTTCATGCTGACAGGGTCTCCCTCCAGACTAACCTAATCTTCATGTCTAAAGTGGTGTCCAGTGGGGCTCTCAACCAATCTATTCATTTGCCCACTTTTTTCCCTAAACCTAAAAATAGGGGGGAATGGATCCTGCACTCTCTAGATGTGCACAGACAGCTCAGATTCTACCTGGATAGTACTAAACCCTTTAGGAAATTTGACCAGTTACTAGTCAGCTTTGCAGCAGTGGCAGAGGGCAAGGCCATATCAAAACAAACCATTTCCAAATGGATAGCACACTGTATCCATTTCTGTTACAAACACCATGGGAAACCACCCCCTCAGGGGGTCAGAACACATTCCACTAGGGCAGCTTCCACCTCTGCAGCTTTTCTCAGAGGGGTCCCTACCAGGGACATCCTGGAAGCTGCAACGTGGAGTTCTGTTCATACCTTCACCAAGCATTACCACCTGCCTATCTTTTCCAAATCCAGGGTGGGCTTTGTAACCGCAGTCCTGCAGGACATACTAGCCAGCCCCAACTCTTCTTGACTGCCTCCACCCGTTTCTTCAGCTTTGGGACTCAACCCAAGTGTGATGACTGCAACAGTGAAACACGAAGAACATAGTACAGTTTTGTACACTTACCATAAATGTAGATGTTCCAGTGTATTCACTGTTGCAGTCCCGGATGTTCATCGTGCATACAGCTGCAGTAATCACAGATGGGTTCTCTGCTGTCAGGCGGGTCCTCGGTCGGCTGAATTCCAAAGTCTAGGTCTGGCGTCGGTTGCTGTCGCCTTCTTTCCTGACGTCAGTGCGACAGGGGTATATAAGGCAGCCAACGCCATTTTCTTCAGTCTTTTTTGCCGCGCAGTGCCCGAAGCAGAAGCAGTTCGCAAGTGCCGGTCGGCCAGCTCCTGAAATTACGAAAATTTGGAAACCGAAGTCTTCTTTAAAGCTAAGTACCCCGTTGGGGAAACTTTTCTTGGGGAAACTTTTCTTGCCTCAGACCGATGTCAGATAAAGTTAACAATTGTATTTCTTGTGGGAAGCAAATACCGCATAAGGATTTCCATTCCCTCTGCATACCTTGTTTAGGCCCAGACCACGACATCTCGGGCTGTCGCTTTTGCGCTACTTTCAATAAACGCACTATTAAGCTTCGGGCAGAGTTCGCCCAGCACTTTTTTGGTAAAGCTTTTGATTATAAAATGTCATTGGAGACTCCGACTACCGTTTTGCCCAAAAAACGCAAGGACAAAGACCGACACGCGAGGTCCGCGGTCCCCACCGACACCACGCCAAAACCGGCTACACGTGGTGTCTCAGCGAGGTGCCTACGCAGCCCCTGACTACCGACGACACTTCTCTGGCGGTGTCTTCTGTAACCGAGACCGCAGGTGCCTTGGTCCATACCCAGACTACAGTTACCGAAGCCACAGTGAGTGTTGAGCCTCCCAATGTGGACAGGTCCACTTCCACCCATGGTGTCTTTAGACCCTCATCTTCCTTTTCCATAAAGGCATTTACTAAGTCCAAATCAGCCATGCATCCCAAGAGGCTTGTTGCACAGGGCCCATCTCCAGGCCCCATGCCTAAAAAGCAGATGCTAAAAATGGCTGAGGATTTAATTACTCTTATCAAGGGTTCCCAACCCCCTCCGGACAAGAGACCCAGAGTGGAGGAAGATTCTCCCTCTTCTGACCAGGGCTCCATTATTTCAGAACACTCTGATGAAGAGGAACACTTGTACTCCCCTTTTGAAGATTCTGATGCAGAGCAGTCCATTCCTTCTGCATCTCCCCCAGAGGATTTTTCTTTTGGGGAAACCTTGCATACCTTGAGGGAACACTTCCATTGGGAAGGCCAAGACTTTTCTGATTCCAAGAAAAGACTTGGGGAATTCCTTTTGCTACCTCAGCACAGACCTCTAGCGATACCTCCTGTCTTGGACATACTTGATGTTTACTCGGAGGCTTGCCTTAATCCGGATTCCCTGCCTCCTGCCCCAGTCAAGCCTGATAGGTACTACAGAGTTCCTAACTCTCACCATTTTCTTTACAAAAGCCATAATGCTGACCCTGAAACCATTTCTCAAGGCCCCAAGGGAATAAAGGCCTCTACTGCTAAGAATCCACTACCTTCTGAAAGAGAGTCTAGATCCTTAGAAAGGTGGGGAAAAAAGGTATATACCTCAGCCACCCTAGCCATGAGGGCCTTAAATTGTCAGTTCCATATGCTTAAATATCAACAGTTTCTGTTATGACAATTAAGGAATAAAATGTCACAACCTGAACAACCAGATTTGAAGGAGTTGCAGGATATGATGCATAGTGCAGAACAAGTGGGTAAACACACCTTACAGTGTGGCTATGATGCTCTAGAGGCCTCAAGCAGAGCTGCTTTACAGGATCAGTCATTCGTAGACATGCCTGGCTTAGGGAATAAACCTTGCCTGATCATGTTAAAGCTAAACTACTAGATGCTCCTTTATAAAAGGATGTATTATTTGGTACTAATGCTGAGGAGATACTACGGAAAATGGAAGAAAAAGCTAAATCTATGCAAACTGTCAAAGCCTTTCTACAGGTTCAACCACCACGTTTTAGCAGAAATTGGCCTTCAAAAAACTGGTCTTTTCCAGCCACGGACAAACCCCAAAGAGGTAGATACAGGCGCACAAGGGGCAGAGGACAATCTCAAGGATCATATAGAGGCAGACAATGGCAAACTCCAGCACCAAGAGGGGGCGAAGACAGTGCACAACAATACAGGAAACAAAACCAATGACTTTCCCCTTTTCATGCCAAGCAAGTCTCAGCTGGCAGCACCCTTGGGAGGAAAGCTGGCATTATTTACAAGAAATTGGCATATTATCACAACAGACAAATGGATCCTGGACACCATAAACAGAGGCTACAGATTTCATTTTCACACTCTTCCAAAAATGAGAGGTATGCCGAACCTGCCACACAATCAAAGGGCAGAGGCTCAAATACAAATTTCAAAGCTCATGGACATGGAAGCTATTCAAGAGGTACCTACTCACGAACAAGGTCAAGGCTTTTATTCCAGACTATTCCTGGTACCAAGGAAAGGAACCGACTGGAGACCCATTTTGGACTTATCCATCCTAAACACATTTCTACTCGTACCAAAATTCAAGATGCTCACCTTACAGCAGCTTCTTCCCATGCTGGGCAAGGAGTTTTGGCTGGTAACATTGGACCTCAAGGAGGCATACCTGCATGTCCCAATCAGACAAAGCTGCAGAAGATACCTCAGATTTCTTGCAGGTTCAATCCACTATCAATTCTCTGCATTGCCCTTTGGCTTATCTACTGCGCCCAGAGTATTCACGAAATGCCTGGCATCAGTAATTGCCTACTGCAGACTTCAAGGGATGCAAATTTACCCTTATTTGGATGATTACCTGATCCAAGCGGACAGCAAACACATACTTCTGGAATATCTGGCTTATGTAACACGGTTATTGAATTCTCTGGGATACACAGTCAACAAAGAGAAATCCAGGCTAACACTATCTCAGAAAATAACTTTCCTGGGTGCCAACTTGGACACAAACACCCAGATGGCCTATCTTACACCAGAAAAACAGGGGCAACTAACTCAGTACTTCAAAATACTAGCAAATTGTACCAGGCTAACTGCAAGGAAAATAATGCAGGCTGTGGGCTTCATGGCATCTTGCATTCTTCTAATCCCATGTGCAAAGTTGCATATGGTACCTAAAAAACCTATGGTCTCAACACAGCCACAGTTTGGAAACAATAATACCAATAATCCCATGTTTGCAACAGGAATTTCTATGGTGGGCCCAAGCATGCCAAACAAACACAGGTCTACCATTTTGCAAGCCTCAAGCAAATCAAGTCATCACAACAGACGCCTCAGACTACGCCTGGGGGGCACACGACGGACAGGTGCATTCAGGGCAAATGGTCCCAAAAGGAAAAGCACCTTCACATCAATCAAAAGGAAATGCTAGCAGTGATAAATGCATTTACAGCTTTCAAGGACCTCCTGCATCCAGGGCAATTATTGATAAGAACAGACAGCACCACAGTAATGTGGTACATAAACAAACAAGGAGGAACACATTCATATCCCCTGTGCAGGCTAGCCATGTCACTTTGGAACTTGGCTCTGGAATGGCAAATCGAACTTCAAGCACAGTACCTGCCAGGATTGGAAAACACGCTGGCAGACAATCTAAGCAGAAATATGACAGACCCACATGAATGGAAGTTGCATCCTCAAGTGTTTACAAAGATAATCCAAGCGTGGGGAAGGCCAGACATAGATCTCTTTGCCTCCCACAGGAATCATCAATTGACAAAGTTCTGCTCAAGGACCTTCCATCCAAAAGCCTGGAGAGTGGACGCCCTTTCTTTCAGTTGGGCAGCACGGACAGTTTACACCTTCCCACCTTTGCCTCTTCTGCCCAAGGTGCTCTTGAAAGCAAGAGCAGACAGACCGAAGATGATACTGATTACTCCAGATTGGCCAAGCCAACACTGGTACCCACTCCTGAGGAGCCTAACACATACTCCTTCCTGGACCCTACCTCTAATGCCTCTTCTACTGACTCAGCACAGCTACAAAACTCTTCACAGTCAGCTGAAAACACTCAATCTGGCTGCATGGAAAATTCCTTAACACCACAATAGACCCTACTCTCCAAAGAGGTACAGGATGTCATTTTGGAGGCCAGAAGGCCATCTACTAGAAAGGCTTACTCCGCAAAATGGAAACGGTTTTGCGCTTGGAATGAGAAAAAAGGCCAGGATCCTAGAAAACTGAATTTGCCTCAGACATTACAGTATCTAGCTGAGCTGTTGAACAGTGGACTTTCATTTTCCTCCATCAAAATTCATGCCTCAGCCATTTCTGCAGAATACAACACTGATCCACCCTTATTCTCTCACCCACTCTTAAGACAATTCCTCAGAGGGGCTAAGAATAAGACCTCCAAGGAAACGACCAATACCAGCCTGGGATCTTAATTACATTCTAGAAAAATTAACATTGCCCCCCTTTGAACCAGCTGCCTCAACAGATTTGCAATATTTGTCCTGGAAAACCGCTTTCCTTCTGGCCATTACCTCAGCTCGTAGGGTTTAGGAACTACAAGCCCTCATGGCTGTGCAGCCCTTTCTCATCTTCCATCAGGACAGGGTTTCCCTACGAAACAACCCGTCATTTATGCCTAAGGTAGTATCCAGGGTAGCTTTAAATCAGGCCATACACTTACCTACCTTTTACCCCAATCCTCAGAACAAAGGGGAAAGGCTGCTACATTCCTTAGACATCCATAGACAGCTACGTTACTATTTCGACAGAACAAAGCCTTTCAGGAAGTCAGAGCAACTCTTTGTGTCCTATGCTGTAGGAGCTCAAGGGAAGCCAATTTCCAAACAGACACTTTCAAAATGGATACGCCACTGCATACGGTTTTGTTACTCCTTTCATGGCAAATCTGTTCCTACAGGCATCAGATCACACTCCACAAGGGCCACAGCTACCTCTACAGCCTTCCTCAGAGGAGTCCCTACCAAAGATATTTTGGAGGCAGCCACTTGGAGTTCTGTGCATACCTTCACAAAACACTACCACCTGCCTTTATACTCCAAAACTAGAGCAGGCTTTGCCACTGCTGTGTTGCAGGGCATTCTGGCTCTTCCCAGTTCCACCTAGTGCCTACCACCCTGTGCGTAGCTTTGGGATTTTACCCATCTGTGATTACTGCAGCTGTATGCACGATGAACATAGTACAGTTTTGTACCTACCATAAATGTAGATGTTTGAGTGCTAATACAGCTGCAGTACAGGTTTCCCTCCCTCCTTCCCCTCTTGGTAAAGGCCTAAGTGGCTAACACCTCCTCATACAACCTGATTGGGTTATCTTTCTATGGTGTATTTGCTTGCAACTACTGATTTTTGATTATATTGCATTGCATGATTATATATATAATTTATGTATTGCCTTCCTTCTGGGGGCACCTGACATCTGGGGCAAGAAAGACTGAAGAAAATGGCGTTGGCTGTGTCTTCTATACCCCTGTCGCACTGACGTCAGGAAAGAAGGCGACAGCAACCGACGCCGGACCTAGACTTTGGAATTCGGCCGACCGAGGACCCGCCTGACGGCAGAGAACCCATCTGTGATTACTGCAGCTGTATTAGCACTCGAACATCTACATTTATGGTAGGTACAAAACTGTACTTTTCCCACGCTCTGTCCTCCTTTTCTCTCTCTCTCTTCCTTACAGTACTATTTGGTATTTACTTTCTACTGGTGGTGTTATTCCACCATAACTTAGCTCCCTATTTGGGGGCTCCTGACATTTGGGGCAAGAAAAACTGATGTAATGGCATTCGGCTGCCTGTTTTTTGTACCACTGATGACCTGACGTCCGTCATGGAGCAACAGCAACCGTCGCAGAAATACTAAGCCTCTGGTATTCAGGCCGACTGAGGGTTACCCCTGGCAGGATAACCCAAGTGTGATGACTGCAACAGAGAATACACTAGAACATCTACATTTATGGTAAGTGTACACAAGTGTACTTTTAAAAAAGTATATTATTTTCATGTTTTATTGGCCCCATCTTGCTTACATCTTCCATGGTAACCATTTTTATTTTCCTATTCTTTCTCTCTTTAAATATAATGTGGAAATTTACTGCAGAGATGCCTTAATACTGTAATACTATTTTCAGAAAAAAATGGCTTCCATTGAGATTATGAAAACTGTGAAGGAGAAGGATAGGAATGTGTGACTGAATGTCTGAGTGTAAGATCTAAATGTCCTCCACTAATTCCGTCCATAGAATTCAATTGATTCACAAGTAGCAATCCCACTGGTCGGTGTTCCTTGCCCATTTTAGAATTTATATATGGAAATGCTTTATCCTAATAAAATACATAGGCTGTAATAAATGTACGCATCTGCTTTCAGAGCTTGTATGTTTTTATTTAATATTAAATGTCATAAACATTTGAGTACACTGCATGCATATCATCAGTTCTCCAGCCAGTCAGAAGCTTTATTTTAATATCCTGCCTCAGTCACAATTAAGCTTTTAAAAAATAAAACTAGTACTTTTGTCACCTAAATATCTAATTTTTAGAACACTGATCTGTCATAAAATATTAAAAAAGTAAAAGATGATAAATGACCCACAACCAGCTAAGTGAAAAAAGGCTTTGCTAGCAATACTGGTCCATTAAAAAATAACCTTACTAAAATAAAAGTCTGTACAACACTAGCAATTAATCTAAATCTAAGCCAGAGTTTACACTACAGAAGAAAAAGCCCAGCAGTAAGTTATAAGAAACCTCATGACTTAGCTTGTAAATAAAGTTTGAGAACCACCCACTTCATCAAAAGATTTAGAAACTGCTTAAGTCTGGTATTCAAAAGATCGCTATTACAGCTACTCATTGAAATGAATGGGAAACATCGCTTAAAAATGGTAAACACTACTTAAAAATAGAGAGAAGAAAGGAAAAGCAAATCGAAAGGATGAAAAGCCAACTAAATGGAGTATATGGAAGACAGAGGGATAAAATATCTTGTGTTTTAAGAACTCTGTTTCACGACTCTTGGCATTACAGCTCATCACAAAAATCATTCCCTAATTTTGGAGTACAGATATTTCATGCAGCTCTGTACATAACCCCGTGTATTCAGTATGTGTGTGTGTGTGTGTGTGTGTGTGTGTGTGTGTGTGTGTGTGTGTGTATGTATATGTGTATATATATGTATATATATATATATTATATATATATGTGTATATATATATATATATATATATATATATATATATATATATATAGTACTTGTGAATGCACGCTCTCTCACACGCGCGCGCACACACACACCTATATGGGTGTACTTCAAATGATCGAAGTTTCACATCATCGAACATCTGATCATTGAAGATCAGATGATTGAAACATTGAAACAGCAAAAAAAAAAAAAAAAAAAACTAAAATGAGAACAAATCTGCTTTTACGTTTTTGCAGGAGGGCAAGCCCCTTGCACCCCCCCACAACCCCTGCTACTTAAATCTACCAACTCAGAGATCGCACTACAGTGAAGATAATGGTAAATTTCCCATTCTGCGCTGTATGGTGATCTCCATTCAGAATGTTCGCAGTTTCACAACTTCAATCATATTTGGTCTTTGATGATCAGATGTTCGATGTTGTGAAACTTTGATCATTTGAAGTACACCCATATATATCAGTTTTATATATATATATATATATATATATATATATATGATATACGTCCCCTTCAAAAGATCAAAATTTCAGAACATCAAATCACTGGTCTGTGAAGACCAGATGATCGAAGTTTTGAAATGTCGAACCTTGTGAATGGAGATCTCCGTACAGTGCGGAATGTGAACTTTATCATTCTCTTCACTGTAGTGAGATATCAGAGCTGGTATATTTAAGTAGCGGGGGTGCAAGGTGGCTTGCCCCCTACAAAAACGTGAAATGAGAAGTTTTCATGTTTTAGATTTGTTTTCTTAAGGTTTGATATTTCACACTTAGATCCTCTGGTCTTCAATGATCAGAGATTCGATGTTCTGCAATTTCAAACTTTTGAAGTAGGCCTGTATCGAGATATATATATATATATATATATATATATATATATATATATATGAGAGAGAGAGAGACATATACACACTATATATATATATATATATATATATATATATATATATATATATATATACATACACACATACATACAGGTGGGACACTGACATGGTGTTCCTGCCCTTCTGCTCCAGATTCTGATCTATTGCATTGCTTCTTCTCTTTCAGTTAGATACTTGTGTTTTATTGAAACAGTTCACGTGTATTTTACAAATATTTCCAGTATATTTCTAGTATTATTAGAATCTTTTGTTTTGAAAAAACTCCTAACTTTTTGCTTGGTCACAAATCATAAAACAAAGGCCATCATATTGGTGACTTTATTAAAAGTTGTTGCTGGAATAACCACCAAGAAAATAGAGCACCAGCCATTTAATGGGGACTGTAACTTTTCTGTCAGCTTCTATGTCATTTGGTGATATCACCAGAAGGAACATTTTCTATGAGAGGACGGCGTCTTCTAACCCACTTAGTTTCTTTTCACAGTGTTTGTTAATCTCTTGAAGTTGCGAAAATTTTGTAGCAAAGGGCAGCTACTTACTCCCTATGCTTCTGTTGTAGACTCTCTAACCTGGGAATGTTTATACCAATCGTAAAACGGATATAAGCACTAGATAAAAAACTAATAAGTCCAATAAAAAGTGCCAGGGCACGCTGTTAGGTGATCCAAAGATGTTTATTCCACGATGATTAAAAACCACGCTGTTTGCTTCACTCAGAAAACAGCGAAATCAACAGAATGCATAAACGCTCTTACATACACACAAAATACTGCGTTTTCGTCACTAAGACTTCATCAGACAATCTAATAACCTTTAACACACATTTAAATACTAAATGATTTAATTAAAATCAATTCCATTGGTCATAGTACTTGTCCTTCTCATTCAAACACACCAATCCATCTATCCACTTCATTAATATTAATACCTTTCTCTATAAAGTGCTTTGTGCTTTTTGTTAAAATATATATTTAAAAGTGAATTAAAAAACTGACATATAACGATAAATACAAATTGATAGAACAGTTGTTTAAATTTAAATATAAATAATTGTACAATTGATAGATATAAATAACTAAAAACACATTATAATATTAGGTCCTTAACATATACTGTGGTGAATAATACTTGAAAATACATACTGTAGTGGTGCCATCTAGTGTCCAAAGTCCAAACTACTCTATAGTTTATTGGCTCATTTTTAATAGGGGAGTTATAGTTAAAAATTCATTGATCCCTGGACTAGTGTTGGAATCCAGGTTAATCTGCCACCATAATTCCTTATTTTGCAGGATTTCCTCCCAGAGACCTCCCCTAATATCTGGTTTAACCTGGTCCAACACAAAAAATTCATATTTAGCTTCGGGGCATGTATTGCTGTGTTTATATAGTGCATTAGTGTTTTTAGCTTTCTGGATGTCATAATTGTGTTCATATATTCTACGTTTCAAACATCTCTCAGTTTTGCCTACGTAGAATGACTGACATATCTGGCAAATTGCTATATAAACAACTCCCCTGCTATCACAATTATAATAAGTCCTGCTTTTGATCCTTCTTTTTCTACTATCTAAGTATATTTCTGCCTTATTCATTATGTATGGACATTGTTGGCATCTTCCACATTTGTATGTCCCACACCTCCTAGTATTTCTATCCCAAAATACTTCTTTTCTCCTTTCTAAAATTTTACCTATATTAGGTGGATTTTTGAACACTATCTTTGGTTCCATTCTAGATATCTCTTCTATGTCTGTTAAAATACTGAACTTCGTCCATTCTTTTTTTAAAAAATCTCTTAACTTTATATTGGAACTATTGTATTCTAAAACTAAGCTTCTCCTGTAACTATCTTGATCAATCTTCGTACTATTTGTTTCTGTGATGTGGCCCAACCCCAGATTATGCTTGTTCCCCTTACCTAATATAGGTTCAAATCTACCCGACCTTCCTTCCTCTACTTCACTTCTTAACTTCTTAACGAATTCCTCTGGGTAACCACGTTCTTTAAACATGTTATGTAGTGTCTTACATTCTTCTTGAAAATCTGAGTCATTTGATGTCATTCGGGAACCCCTTACAAATTGTCCTTTGACAATGTTCTTCTTGCTGTGTAAGGGATGGGCACTATCATAATGTAAGTAAGAATTCACATAGGTGCCCTTTCTATGCACCTTGCTCTCAAATTTTCCAGCCCTTTTATATATTTCTATATCCAGGTATTTCAGGGACTCTGTGCTGATAGTATAGGTGAACTTCAGAAATTTGGTAGTATGATTGATATATTCCATAAATTCCAAAAAACTTTGCTCACTCCCTATACCACATTTTGAGGGTATGAATTCATTCATTCGAAGAGTCCGTTTTTGAGGATGACTTTTTGAGTCTCAATGACAAAATAGCAAGTGTGATATTAATGGACACTGTCTTAAAAAACAATTTTATTATGTTTGATTGTGAATATTATAAGCAGAAGACGGGTGTGTCCATGGGGGCCGCTTGTGCCCCCACATACGCTAATATTGTACTTTCCAAATGGGAAGAACAATTTATCACAAATTGCAGGTTCAAGGAACTGTGGACATTATACCATAGGTTTCTGGACGAAATCGTCATTTTTTGGATAGGGAGTGAGCAAAGTTTTTTGGAATTTATGGAATATATCAATCATACTACCAAATTTCTGAAGTTCACCTATACTGTCAGCACAGAGTCCCTGAAATACCTGGATATAGAAATATATAAAAGGGCTGGAAAATTTGAGAGCAAGGTGCATAGAAAGGGCACCTATGTGAATTCTTACTTACATTATGATAGTGCCCATCCCTTACACAGCAAGAAGAACATTGTCAAAGGACAATTTGTAAGGGGTTCCCGAATGACATCAAATGACTCAGATTTTCAAGAAGAATGTAAGACACTACATAACATGTTTAAAGAACGTGGTTACCCAGAGGAATTCGTTAAGAAGTTAAGAAGTGAAGTAGAGGAAGGAAGGTCGGGTAGATTTGAACCTATATTAGGTAAGGGGAACAAGCATAATCTGGGGTTGGGCCACATCACAGAAACAAATAGTACGAAGATTGATCAAGATAGTTACAGGAGAAGCTTAGTTTTAGAATACAATAGTTCCAATATAAAGTTAAGAGATTTTTTTAAAAAAGAATGGACGAAGTTCAGTATTTTAACAGACATAGAAGAGATATCTAGAATGGAACCAAAGATAGTGTTCAAAAATCCACCTAATATAGGTAAAATTTTAGAAAGGAGAAAAGAAGTATTTTGGGATAGAAATACTAGGAGGTGTGGGACATACAAATGTGGAAGATGCCAACAATGTCCATACATAATGAATAAGGCAGAAATATACTTAGATAGTAGAAAAAGAAGGATCAAAAGCAGGACTTATTATAATTGTGATAGCAGGGGAGTTGTTTATATAGCAATTTGCCAGATATGTCAGTCGTTCTACATAGGCAAAACTGAGAGATGTTTGAAACGTAGAATATATGAACACAATTATGACATCCAGAAAGCTAAAAACACTAATGCACTATATAAACACAGCAATACATGCCCCGAAGCTAAATATGAATTTTTTGTGTTGGACCAGGTTAAACCAGATATTAGGGGAGGTCTCTGGGAGGAAATCCTGCAAAATAAGGAATTATGGTGGCAGATTAACCTGGATTCCAACACTAGTCCAGGGATCAATGAATTTTTAACTATAACTCCCCTATTAAAAATGAGCCAATAAACTATAGAGTAGTTTGGACTTTGGACACTAGATGGCACCACTACAGTATGTATTTTCAAGTATTATTCACCACAGTATATGTTAAGGACCTAATATTATAATGTGTTTTAGTTATTTATATCTATCAATTGTACAATTATTTATATTTAAATTTAAACAACTGTTCTATCAATTTGTATTTATCGTTATATGTCAGTTTTTTAATTCACTTTTAAATATATATTTTAACAAAAAGCACAAAGCACTTTATAGAGAAAGGTATTAATATTAATGAAGTGGATAGATGGATTGGTGTGTTTGAATGAGAAGGACAAGTACTATGACCAATGGAATTGATTTTAATTAAATCATTTAGTATTTAAATGTGTGTTAAAGGTTATTAGATTGTCTGATGAAGTCTTAGTGACGAAAACGCAGTATTTTGTGTGTATGTAAGAGCGTTTATGCATTCTGTTGATTTCGCTGTTTTCTGAGTGAAGCAAACAGCGTGGTTTTTAATCATCGTGGAATAAACATCTTTGGATCACCTAACAGCGTGCCCTGGCAAATGTTTATACCAATATTGCCTTCTTGATGTGTTTCCATCCTCTGACCCCTCAGATTTGGTAGATGCTCAGAATACTGTGATTTCATCTTCAACTAGAGTATAAAGCATTCTCTACTGGACTTAATTACGGCACTATCTGGGATTCCAGGTTCCACTAACAGTGTGCTTGAATTAGTTCCTGCTATTCAAGCAGGTCAGTGTTGAGATTATGCATACATGTGGGAGAATTATATAGTTTGTAAATCAGAAGAATATGCAGCAGGACTTTTATTAATGCAGAATGTGGCCACAGAAATTGAACAAAGAAACCATGGTAACAAGGAGCTTTCCACTCATTTACTTCAGTGTGAATTTCATGATATTGTTATAAAATATCAGACACTTCAAAAATTTTGTAAACCTGTAGCCAATAAAGCAATAGCTCTAAAATCCAAATCCTGTAATTATAGTGTTAAAGTTTTGGGAAACTCAGAGTAAGACCCACAAAGATGAGCTTTTCTGCATACAAAACTTTATCAGACCATTTCTGATAGACCCTGCCAGAGTGCAACATGCATTTAAGTTAGACCTTGCACAGACATCGGGCTCACCAAAAGTCTTTAATAGCAGTTTGATAAAATCATTGTTACAGTAGTCTTATAAAAATAAAATCCTATGTACTGCATTTCTGGTTCAAAAGATTCTGGTGAACTAGGCAGTGATGTACATTTTTCAGGTTTTTTACCACTGCATGTGGCTACAGGACAAAACTCATTCAGTAATTGTAGGAAAGTCTAATGGCAAAAGGGTATTTTTCATTAGCTCTAGTTTTATAGAAAAACTTAGATTTAAAGGCTTATGCTGACATTTGACACAGATGTGGGCAACAATAACCTAGAAAATTTTGAGACATTCAGAAGAGTGGTTGAAGGACTTCTTTTCACTCCATAATCAATCAAAAATTCATCCATATTGTTAAAGAACCCACTAGTCTTGTCAGTTTCTATCATTTTATATTAATCAAAAAAATCATCCCACTTCCCTGATAAAATCCTTACACAAGTTCACTTCCCAAATGTCTGGCATTTAAAACACCTCAGTCCACTTGTTAAACTTTACGAAAGTGATTTGCCGTCAAATGGTAGATCATATTAACAAATGCAGGTTACTGTCTAACAAACAACATGAATTCAGGAGTGGGTCCAACACCCTCTTTGCTTTATACAGTGTAACCAGTTCTATTTTTAGTAACCTAGAGAAGTATGCTTTTATAGGGTCTGTTTTTGATATGAAGCAAGTTTTCAGTTGACCAGCACTTACTCCTCAAAAGACTTGAACAACTTGGCTTTCAAGAAGGGCCCAGATCATGGCACATTCTAGATAAGAACTGAAGCTACGACCATGGATGTGAAAACTTTCATTGTATAAGCTACTCAAGAGTCAGTACTGAGTTCCATTTTAATTTTTATCAGTGATTTTGCCATGAGCCTTCCTAGCAGTCTAGTTCTTTTTCTGCAGACCACGTATTGTAGTTTAGGACCAGGTCAGACTAACACAGTATGCCCTTCAGAAGGACTTCTTTCACTTCAGCCAGTAAGTAGCAATTTACAGACTAACCTAAATGAACAGAAAACTGCTTCCATGCTGTTTGGCACTCCTGAACGCCTGAAAAACAACCAGGAAGAAATCTGCTAAGATTAAGGTAACCCTGAAAAAAATAGCCAAACACATGTTTGAGATTGCTTGGTGTAGTTGCTTGTCATCTAGCCTCATTCTGTAGCAGTCAGAGGTTCCCCTTGTTTGAAGATTATGCCAGTCTCTTACTCTGCATATCTGGCATCATTTTGCATGCAACTCTCAAAAAAAGGCAACATTACACTGTACAATTTTCAGTAGTTCTTGCTATTTCATAATCATTAGTCAAGTGACTGCATTTTCTATTTGTGGATGCATCTTTGGTCATTGTGGTCTATTTTTGAGTCCGAGGGTATTAAAATTTAAAATTTTTTTCTTATTCTGAAGAAAGAAGTTATTGATATTTGCATACGAACTTTGTGTAATGACTTCCTCAATGGAATTCATCGGGAATGTGTATGTGTTGGACAAATAACCTCTAAAGTCTTTCAGTTTTGTTTATGGCTTTGGGCTTAATATGAGTCAGAGAGTTGTATTACCATGTAAGACAAAATGAGGGCACAGAAGTAAGGAAACTCCTATGGTGCTTCAGGTGCATCTTCTCTCATTGATCCATTTGTCAAGATTTAAGATAATTGTTAAAGGATTTTTTTCTAACCGGTTTTGATTGTTTTAGTGGATTAAAGTACACAGATAATATGATGGCATTAGAAACAGTTAAAATGAGATTGAGGTGATTTTAGAAACAGAAATGGGAAAAAAAAACGAGGAACACGAGACCATTATGAAAAGGCGACAGTAAAACTGAAAGTGAAAAGAAACTGGAGTCACTTTGGAAGAGATTATGCAGGATTTACGGCATCTACCTAAACTGTTGATAGATTGTTCCAAAGCACTGGAAATAAGTGAAGTTGGTGATTCTGATGTGTTGTGTGTGTTGTGTGTGTTGTGTGTGTGTGTGTGTGTGTGTGTGTGTGTGTGTGTGTGTGTATATGTGTGTGTATATATATATATATATATATATATATATATATATATATCTATGTATAAACAATGTGTGTGTGTACATACACACATACACACACACACACACACACACACACACACACACACACACACACACACACACACACACACACAACCACCTACCATCCGCACCATAAAAAAATAGAGAAGTTCAACACAAGGCAGTTGAAATGTATGGAAAAGTGGAAGATGAATAGTTAGCTTTGCTAGAAGATAAGACAAGAAGATACTTGAGATTATTTGATATGTGGGAAGATGGGGAATGTTTGAATGGTTTTGATTATGTTAAAACCAGAATTGTACTTTAGAATGGGTTCACCATAAATTTATTGGTCTTTGAGTCAGTGTAATGGTCGCCATTATGGCACAGTGACAGTAAGGCAAACCAAGGATTACTGTTGTTTATTGTGCTGCTTAGTTTAAGAGGTAGAAGTCCTATGGCAGTTATGGCAACCAAAGAAGAGGTCTGTAGTTGACAGTTGTGATCCACTCTTATATACCATAATTTTTTCTGTGGTTGTGCTGCAGCAGTGAGTGCAGTTTCCATAGGCAGTCAGTGTGTAAATTATGTAAAATCAAGTATAGATTGTCCATTTTTTTCTAACATAAATGTAATCTTTATATTTATTCACATTTTACTGTGGAGAAATTAAAGAAAGCACCGCAGTCACAGAAACATGATGTGGAAGAAGTGAAGACTTGTAAGACCTTCTAAAGCTATTGAATGTTTGAGTGTAGTGAAGAATGAAGAAGGCTAGGACAAAGCATCCTGAGTGTTTAGGTGAATGTTCGTCGTGTTTCACTGTTGCAGTCATTACACTGGGGTTATCCTGCTGGCAGGCGACCCGTAGTCGGCCTGAGTTCCAAAGTCTTGGTCCGGCATCGGTTGCTGTCGCCTCTTCCCTGACGTTAGTGCGCCAGGGGTATAAAAGTTGCAACCGACGCCATTTTCTCCAGTCTTTCTTGCTGCGTGGTGCTCGAAGCATAAGCTGTTCGCAAGTGCTGGTCGGCCGACTCCTGAGATTTTCAAAATTGAATTTCAATACCAAAGTCTTCAATAAAGCTAACTTACCCCATTGGGGAAACTTTTTCTTGCTCCAGACCGATGTCAGTAAAAGTTAATAATTGTATTTCTTGTGGGAAGCAAATGCCTCATAAGGACTTTCACTCTTACTGCATTCCTTTCCTAGGCCCTAACCACGGCGTCACTAGTTGTGGGTTTTGCGCTAGATTTAATAAACGCACTATTAAACGGTTTGATTTTGCTTTACATTATTTTGGGCGAAGATTTAATTACGTAATGCCGTCGGAACAACTGATGACCGGAATGTATAAAAAACGCAAAGACAAAGATAGGCATCCGAGGTCCAAAACCGACGACGAAGCCTCTTCTAGGCCAGTCGCCGGTTCTCAGTGAGGCGCTTTCGCAGCCCCTGACACTCACTACCTCAGAGCCACAGGCCGCAACCGACAGACAAGTGGAGACACAGAGGCCTGTGGAAACTCAAGGTATTGGGCCTACGGAAAATATACCCTCAGATGGGTCCGGAGCAGCTGAGCATGCACCGGCTTCTGAGGGTGTTTTCAGACCTTCATAGCTTACAATTAAAGCTACTACAGCAGCAAAGGCAAAGTCAAAAACACCATTAAAGACAAGGAAACAAGTGCAACATTCTCCAGAACAGTCATCCGTGCCAAAGAAACAAATGCTTAAAATGGCCGAAGACCTTATTACTTTAATCAGGGGCTCCCATCCCCCTCCTGACAAAAGGCCTAGGCAAGACACTGATTATGATTCCTCTGATTAGGTTTCCATTTCTTCTGATTCTTCTTCTGACCAGGGCTATTCTCTCCCTCCCTATGAGGACTCTGATGCTGAAGAGTCCATACCTTCAGCCTCACCGCCTGAGGATTACTCTTTTGGGGAAACCCTGCACACCATGAGGGAGCATTTCCATTGGGAGTGCCAGGATTAATCAGAATCCACGAAAAGGCTCAGAGATTTCTTTCTATTGCCTCAGCACAGACCCTTGGCTATCCCCCCTGTGCTTGATATTGTTGATGATGTTTTTTCTGAATCCAGTCTGTCTCCAGATTCTTTACCCCCTGCACCAGTAAAGCCAGACAGGTACTACAGGGTCCCTGACTCTCATAGATTTCTTTACAAAAAACCCGCTGCGGACCCAGAAACTATTTTTCAGGGTCCAAAAGGGTTTAAAGCTTCCACTGCCAAAAATCCTGTCCCCTCAGATAGGGATTCCAGAGCTCTGGACAGATGGGGGAAAAAAGTTTACACTTCTGCTACTTTAGCTGTAAGAGCTTTAAACTGTCAGTTTCACATGCTTAAATATCAGCAGTATCTCATGCCATTGTTAAAGCAGAAAATGGTTACAAATATAGAAGGTCCTGACTGTAAACAAATGCAGGATTTATTGCATGCAGTTGAACAAGTGGGAAAGCATACTCTGCAATGTGGTTTTGATTCATTAGAGGCTTCTTGTAGAGCCGCAGTTACAGGCTCAGTTATTCAAATACATGCTTGATTGAAAGAACACAGTTTACCTGACCATGTTAAAATGAAATTATTGGATGCTGCACTACAGCATGATACTTTGCTTTATCCTCCATTTTCTTTAAAACCTCTTCTGCCTTAACACCAAACAAAGTCAATGCAAACTGTGAAAGATTTGTTCAGCCACCTAGATTTAGCAGGAACTGACCTTCAAAAAATTGGTCTTTTTCAGTGTCAGACAGGCCACAAAGAGGCAGATACAGATGCCCAAGAGGCAGATCTCAGCCCCAAGGCTCCTACAGATCTAAACAATGGGGTGCTTCAGCCCCCAAAGGAGGAGAAGACAAATCACAACCTTATAGGAAATGATCACAATGACTTCCCTCTGCAAATGCCAAGCTCTTACCAGTTGACAGCACCCCTAGGGGGAAAGCTAGCACTTTTCTAAAAAAAATTGGCACAAGATCACCCAAGACCAATAGGTGTTGAATATAGTTTCTCAAGGGTACAGGTTCCACTTCCACACACTTCATGGGAGCTATTCATAATGTTCCACAAGAACAACAGGGCCAAGGATTTTACTCACGACTTTTCCTAGTACCCAGAAATGACAAAGCATGGAGACCAATACTGGACCTGTCAATCCTAAATACTTTCCTGGATGTTCCAAAATTCAAAATGTTAACACTACAACAACTCTTGCCCATGCTGGGCAAAGAGGCTTGGCTAGTTACTTTGGATCTCAAGGAGGCATACCTGCACGTCCCAATCAGACAATCATGCAGAAGATACCTCAGATTTATAGCAGGCTCAATGCATTATCAATTCTCTGCACTGCCCTTTGGCTTATCTACTGCACCCAGTGTCTTCACAAAATGCCTGGCACCAGTAATTGCATTTTGCAGACAAAAAGGAATTCAAATATATCCCTACTTGGATGACTGCCTTATTCAAGCAGAGAGCAAGGACATTCTTCTAAAGCACCTGGAGTTTGTAAAAAGATTACTAATTTGCCTAGGGTACACAGTAAACGAAAATAAATCAAAACTGTTGCCCTCTCAAAAGATAATATTCCTGGGTGCAAGCTTAAATACAACTACCCAGATGGCTTATCTCATGCCAGACAAAGGCAACTGACTCGTTACTTTCATATGATGGCAACAGAGACCCAGCTCCCTGCAAGAAAAATTCTGCAGGCCCTGGGTTTCATGGCATCTTGCATTCTACTAATTCCATATGCCAGACTGCATTATGAGGAAACTACAATGGTATTTAAAAAGTGTTTGGACTCAGCATTGTCACAGCCTACAGACAATCATAACCTTGATTCCCTGCCTACAACAGGAGTTTCGATGGTGGTCCCAGGCCTGTCACCACAACAAGGGACAGCCTTTCACCTTACCTACAGCCAGGCAGACAATAACAACGTATGCATCAGATTATGCCTGGGGAGCACATATGGCAGGAAAATGTATTGAGGGCACGTGGCCCAAGGAACAAATGCATCTTCACATCAATCAAAAAGAGATGCTAGCTGTACAGAATGCCCTGACAGCCTTCAAAACCTAATACATCCAGGACAATTATTAATAAAGATGGACAATACCACAGTTATGTGGTACATAAGCAAGCAATGGGGCACACATTCCTACCCACCTATGTAGACAAGCCATGACTTTGTGGAACACAGCACTGACTTACCAGGTACATCTGCAAGCACAATTCCTGCCAGGAACAAAAAATACACTGGTAGACGAACTAAGTAGAAATCTCATGGATCCTCACGAATGGAAGCTAAATCCACAAGTGTTCAACATGATAATAAGGGAATGGGGACACCCATACATAGATCTGTTTGCCTCCCCTCACAATTGCCAATTACAGAAATTTTGCACAAGGACTTATCACTCTCAAGCATGGAAAGTGGATGCTCTGTCTTTCAACTGGAAAAACCTGACAAGTCTATGCCTTCCCTCCGATGCCTCTTCTCACCAAGGTGCTTTTAAAAGTCAGACAGGAGAGGCCAAAAATAATCCTGATTGCACCAGACTGGCCACTCCAGCACTGGTACGCAATCCTAAAGATTTTGTCCCAAGGCACGTCTTGGCCTCTACCTCAAATCCCTCATCTTCTGACACAGCAAAACAATCAGATTCTGCACAGTCAACTCAGAACCTTAAACCTGGCAGCATGGCAGATAATGTAGCCACTCAGACTGCACCTCTCTCTAAAGCTGTTATGGATGTAATTTTGGAAGCCAGGAGACCCAGCACTAGGAAATCTTATGCAGAAAAATGGAAGAGATTCTGTGCTTGGAACCAGGCACAAGGGCTCGACCCACTGGTCCCTAATATGCCTCAGATTTTACAATACCTGACTGAGATGTTGGACAAAGGCCTATCTTGTTCTATTAAAATCCATGTCTCTGCCATTTGAGCTCATTACAATACGGATCCTCCTATTTTTTCACATCCTCTACTACGACAGTAGCTCAGAGGGGCAAAGAATATAAGACCCCCTAGGAGAGCACCAGTACCTACTTGGGACCTCAATTTTGTTTTAGAAAAACTAACACTGCCTCCTTTTGAACCAGCCAGCACAGCTGATCTAAAATTCTTGTCATGGAAAACTGCTCTGCTCCTAGCAATTACTTCAGCAAGAAGAGTTTCTGAGTTACAGGCATTGATGGCTGTTTTCACCAGGACAGGGTTTCTCTAAGGACGAACCCAACATTCATGCCAAAAGTGGTCTCTAATGTGGCCTTAAACCAAACTATTCATTTGCCTACTTTCTACTCAAATCCCCAGAATAAAGGGGAAAGACTTTTGCTCTCTTTGGATATACACAGGCAGCGTTGATTTTACTTGGACAAAACAAAAGCTTTCAGAAAAACTAAGCAACTTTTTGTAGCATATGCTGCAGGATCACAAGGAAAACCTATTACAAAGCAGACAATCTCCAAATGGATAGGACACTGCATCCGCTTCTGTTATGCACAACATGGCAAATCAGTGCCTAAGGGCATTAGGCCTCATTCTACCAGAGCAGCAGCCACTTCAGCAGCTTTCCTCAGAGGGGTACCAACCAAAGACATATTAGAAGCTGCAACCTGGAGCTCAGTGCACACTTTTACCAAGCACTACCACTTACCTCTCTACTCCAAATCCAGAGCAGGCTTTGCCACTGCAGTTCTGCAGGGCTTGTTAGCAACGCCAAATCCAATCTAGACCCAGCCACCCTACCTCAGCTTTGGGATTCTACCCAAGTGTAATGACTGCAACAGTGAAACACGATGAACATAGTACAGTTGTGTACCTACCATAAATGTAGATGTTTGAGTGTATTCACTGTTGCAGTCCTGGTTACCCACCCACCATCCCCCTCTTTGCTGGGACTATTCTGTACTTCTCAACTCTATACAACCTATGTGGTGTATTTGCTTTTAGAAGAAGAAAATGTTTTTACTGATATATGCATGGTTGTTTGGCATATTTTTATCTTTACAGCCTTCATATCTGGGGGCACCTGACATCTGGGGCAAGAAAAACTGAAGAAAATGGCGTCGGTTGCAACTTTTATACCCCTGGCGCACTGATGTCAGGGAAGAGGCGACGGCAATCGGTGCCGGACCAAGACTTTGGAACTCGGGCCAACTACGGGTCGCCTGCCAGCAGGATAACTCCAGTGTAATGACTGCAACAGTGAATACACTCAAACATCTACATTTATGGTAGGTATACAACTGTACTATTCCTTAACTGAGGTGCTGTGGACTGAGTATATTTGTCAATATAAAAATAACAACAAATACCGCACTGACACGGCTGAGTACTGAAAATTATTTATTCAGAATGAAATAAAATGATAAAAGTAAGTGCTTTTGCGATTATAACATCACTTCATCAGACTACAAACTAAATGAAACAGCACTCAATTTAAAATGAGACTAACCAATGAATTGTTAGAATCAATTAAGACCTGTAGAATAAAAGGTACAGTCATAAGAAAAACTGCAAACAAGCTCAAATTACAAAACACAAAAACTAAAATACTGAATATTACATAATAAAAAAGTATAATATATAATATATATATTATATTTTATATATATATATATATATATATATATATATATATATATATATATATATATATATATATATATAGAGAGAGAGAGATTATAATATATAGTTTACACTAAAAGTATGTTCTACGCTCATACCACAGAGTCTTACTTTGTTTACTGTACAGCATACCTACATACCACTGAGAGGCCCCCATACTCACCTGTGTAGAAACCTTGCCTCTGTCTCTCTCTGCCATCTATAAGTTAGTCACTACCATAATGTCACCTCTCTCTTAGCTATACTATTTGTTTTTCTGTTTGTGGTTTCCTGTTAACTGTTTTAATCTTACTGCAAATACCTGTGTATACCTCGCTATTACATCTCTTCCTTCTCTGTCTACACCTCCCCACCTCTTCTACTTAACTGCTGACTCTCACTGTGTGCTCCTTACTCTTTCCCTCCTGCCCTGCTGATTGTTTCTTGTGGTGACTCTTCCTGGCCAATCCAGCTCCGTTCACCCGCACTATGCTCGTGCTCGCTTCTCTTTCCTCCCACACCCATTCCCACCCACCCCCATATCATTTCCTTTATACCTAACCACCTTATCCCTTCCTTCCCTAACTCCACCCCTTCCTGTCTGCTGTAACATTCTAAACATCTTACCCTTTTCTACTTATCACTTCATAATTTAGTTTGCTGCAAATCCTTCTTCTTTCTACATATCCCCTACTCCCCCTACAGGTTGTTTCACTTAAATTTTGCTTCAACTCTCTAACAGGTCCAACAACTTACTTTTCCTAGTCCCTTATCCACTCCTCACTCCATCCCAGTCCTACTTCCCCACCTTAGGCCATGGCTTTTGCAACCCTCTCCATTTTCCTCTTGCCTCTGTTCATTCTCCTTTTCAGTCTTACATCTTGTACTACTCCAGTACCACCTGTTCATAGAGATCCCACTAAACCCTATACTAAGTGCTTCTCATCTCTGCAGTACTCTCTTACAATCTTCTCCTCTATCTTTTCCATGAACATCCCTCTGCCTAAAATCAAACTTTCTCCTCCTCACTCTCTAGCATCTAAAACAAAGATAAAGTACTTGACTTACAACCCATTTAATTTCAAACTTTACCAACTTCATGCAGCCCTGCTTCTATCAGGAGACATACATCTAAATCCTGGGCACATCCATCATCCCACCATTCATAACTCTACCTCTCCCAACTTAATAAACTCATCCTCTTCAAACAAACATATTTCCTTTTACTCTATGAATGCCCGTAGTATTCTAAACAAAGTTAGTGAAATCCATGCCTGGATAGCCTTCCACACCCCCGATGTCATCACCCTAACAGAGACCTGGCTAAAACCCCAAACTTCTGATAAAGGCATTCTCCCCCCTGGTTATAATATACACCGCATAGATCGCCAAAACAAAAAAGGGGGTGGCGTTGCCATCCTCTACTCCAACAACCTCACCATTACAAGTATTATGAAACCTATCCCATCCTTTTCTCCTGCTGAACTACTTACAGCGAACCTTAAAATCAATGACCACACCACTATCACAGTAGCAGACATCTATATTCCTCCAGGAGACAACATCCCTATGCTCGAAAATATTCTTTCATACTTTTCTCAACACATCCCCAATGAAACTATCCTCCTTGGGGATGTCAACATTAACTGGTTAACCCTCAGTAATCCATACTCTAATACTCATATTAATTTATATGGCTTTACACAGCTAATCTCCCAACCTACGCATACAAACAACTCTCACACATGTAGTACACTTATTGACTGGGTACTTGTATCTACTCCTTCTAAATATCATAACCCTGAAACCCTACCAAACACCCTGAGCGATCACTCCCCTATAAATATGCTTAGGTTCACTCCCCACTTCTCAAAACCTCCTAAATTTATCACTTGTCATAAACTCTGTAACTTCCATCCAGAAACCTTTAATACCCTCCTCTCTAAAGTAAACTGGAAGTTCCTTATCCAACTCCCACTAGAAGAAGCAGTCTTAGCTTTCAACTCCACTTTCCTTAGCATCTTAGACTCAGTTGCTCCCCCTCGCAAATTCTGAATCAAGTCCACCATATCTCCGTGGCTTTCAAAAACCACTCGTACCCTTATGATAGCTAGAGACAAAGTATGGAAAAAATGGTCACAAACTAAGCTCTCTGCAGATGTACAAAAATATAAAGAACTCAGAAATCTGATGAAAAAACACTTAAACAAAGATAAAAAGGACTTCTATAACAAACCTCCCACAGCCCTAAAAGTCTAATCCTAAAAAATTCTGGAACTCTATTAACCAAATATTACATCTCGGTAATCTTAGCTCCCCCAATCCATGCCCAGACAAGACATCTGAAGAAAATGCCACTATCTTCAATACCTATTTTATCGATTCAATATCTAAGCTACTGAACCATAACCCAAACTCCTCAACTACTAACATCTCCAACTTTTCTGAACCTACTCCTAATACTGTCTCCTCAAATACCTTCTCCCTCAAACTTGTACCTACTAGCTACATCAAAACTCTACTCTCTAAATTAAAACCATGCTCAGCATCTACTGACAATATTCCTTCCACTTTTCTTCTACTAGCAGCTGACTCTCTTGCTCTCCCTGTATCTGTCCTAATTAATTGTTCTATCTCTGAATCTAAAGTCCCTTCCATCTAGAAACAATGCTACACTCTACCTGTACACAAAGGAGGTAACTCCTCTGATATCTCCAACTTTAGACCTATCGCTGTCCTCTCCCCTGTCTCTAAAGTACTAGAAAAATGTATTCATAAACAAGTTATGCAGCATCTAATACAGGAAAATCTGCTTACACCCACTCAACACGGCTTCATACCCAAACATAGCACCACTACAGCTCTATTATCCTTCCTCAACACTGTCTCTATAGCCATGGATGGCCATAAACTTATTTCTTTCCTATTCTTGGACCTCTCAAAAGCTTTCACCACTGTCTCACTCTCTCCGGCTGCACAAACTGCATAACCTCAACTTCTCCACTGATACTGTTGCATGGTTCTCCAGCTACCTCACTGATAGATCTCAGTCAGTGAGATGGCACTCTGCACTCTCCCCTTCTCTCCCTGTTAAAATGGGTGTACCTCAAGGGTCTATCCTAGGGCCTTTACTTTTAATATCTTTACTAATCAGCTCTATACTTCCTGTCCTCTGTCATCTTTAGTGCAATACGCTGATGACTCTACAGTCATCACCACAGCCAACTCTCCCTCTAAGCTCTTCTCAGCTACTCGGGCATCTTTTAACTTAGTTGAAACATGGCTCTCCAACAATCAGCTCATCCTTAACCCTAAAAAAACAACGCATTTATTCTTCCTACCTAAAACGTTCAACAATATTAAACCCTCCTTCTCCATACAGTCCCTTAATAACACTCCCATTCAGGTAGAATCCAGTACTAAGCTTTTAGGCGTAACCATCGATGATCAGCTTAAATTTGACTTGCATGTTAATAACTGTATCAAAAAGACTCATTCAAAACTAGGGCTCCTTTACAGTAACAAGAAATTCCTTACCTCTGAAGCCAAGATTACACTCTCTCTTACCTACCTTCTACCCAGTCTAATGTACAATTCTCAAATTCTCACAATTCTTAACTCAACACTCTTGACCAAACTCGAATCTACCTACAACAAGGTGGCTAGATTTGCTGCCCAACAAACAAAGAAATCCCATCACTCTCTGTCCCTAAAACATCTAAACTGGCCTGAATTACCCCACCAGCTTCTCTCTCAGCTCCAGATCATCCATTCTATCCTATACCAGCCTTCCTACTGCCCAGCACTATCCCCTCTCATCTCCCATTATTCTCCCTCCAGACCTCTTCGAAGATCTAATCAAGACCTACTACAAATCTACAAACCCAAGTCTAAATGCGGATGCAACATGTACAGCTATCACCCCACAATTGCCTGGAATAGGCTACCACTAGAAATCAGGACCCCTACACATCCTAAACAATTTAAGACAGCCACCAAAGAGCACTTTAAAAGTCACTGGTCCTGCCACTGCACTCTCCCTCCTTAACATCCCCTACTTCTCATACTTTAATCTACTTTCTGCCCTTAACTTACTCTTCACTAGCTCTCTCTAATCTTCCTTGACTACTCTTTCTACTGTCTTCTAAAAATCTGTTAAGCATATTGCCCCCAAAATCCGGACAATACCAAGAAAGGAGGGGGGGTATCCATATTCATCAAAGATACCCACACCTCAAGACTGGTGGCAACGCACGATGCATCGGAGACCATCCAGGTGCAATTAACCATAGGCAAGACTGCTCTGCAAATTGTAGCATGTTACAGGCCACCCTCACAAACTCAGGAACCTCACATGGCCTTCCTGAAAACACTAGAGGGGATAAATGTATCACCAAACACCATCATACTAGGTGACTTCAATTACCCTAATATAGACTGGGAACACTACTCAAGCCCAAACACCCTAGCCCAAAAGTTCCTGGAATTCATAAACTCAAATGCCATGGAACAACTAGTCACCATCCCCACAAGAGGAGAAAACATACTTGATCTCATCATCACGAACATGGGAGCACAATGTTCAACACCGGAAGTATACCCTCACTGGTGAGATCAGATCACAAACTAATCTCGCTGGAGGTCCTCATCCCACCCCCACCTGAAATAAAAAAGACCACAGTAAAGAACTTCTCCGAAGCCCACTTTACACTTCTAAAGACTAGTGTGGTCTCCTTTAAGGCCCCGAGCCGGCAGAAAACAGTACTCAAGCCGCTGAATCACTTACAAATGCCTTCTACCAGCACCTGCAGGACTGCATGGATAAGGCAATCCCAAGCAAAACAAAGACTCTTTGTACCAAAGGCAAGCGTCCAGTCTGGTGGACCCCAGCCATAAACAAACTCTACAACAAAAGGAGGAAGCTACTACAAGATAGAGCAAAATCCTTAAAAGGTAAGACACCCTTGATCACTATAAGTAAAAAACTAAGAGCTCTCATAAAATCATCCAAAGCAAATTTTGAGAGAAAAATAGCTAAAGACTCAAAAGACAATCATAAGGCCTTCTTTAGCTATGTTAGAAACCTGGGAGGAACCTCCCAGATATGCTCAGAACTAGTTCAAAATGATGTGAAGATTACTGATCCTACAGACATTGCCAAGATACTGGCTGACAGGTTCAGTGCAAACTTCGCCCCTGGGCCCCAAAAGGAGAGATATCTATGCCAAGCGGTTGCAGCCCCGCAAACATCTCGAACGCCCAAGGGAGAACTGCTCTCTCCAAAGCAAAAAACACAGCATCCATGGGACCTGATGGTGTCCCCGGCTGTGTGCTCCACGAACTCAACGAGGAATTAAACCCACAGCTAGGACAGCTGTTTAATCATAGTCTTACCTCTGGATACGCACTCCAGGAGTGGCGCACTGCAACTGTGGTCCCACTTCACAAAGGCGGTGCCTCCACCGACCCTGGAAATTACCGCCCATTAGCTTGACAAGCCTTATCTGCAAAGCCATGGAGAGGATCATAATGGACCTCATAAATAAAGACATAGGGAATTTGCAGACTTTGGATCCATCCCAGTTTGGCTTTGTCAAAGGCAGATCATGCCTTCTAAACTTGGTTGACTTTTTTCAAACAGTCACCAAAGCCATTGATGAGGGAAAGGCAGTCCATACAGCCTACCTCGATCTGGCGAAGGCCTTCGATACAATACCCCACTCGGGTATCATTGAAAAACTCATCAGCTTAAATGTTAACCCATACATCACAAGATGGGTTGCAAACTGGCTGAGTGACAGAACCCACAGGGTCAGTGTTGCTGGCGCCATGTCAGACTCAAAGCCTGTCACAAGTGGTGTACCACAGGGCTCAGTCCTGGGCCCACTCTTGTTTGGCATCTACTTTTCCAAGTACAAGCAAACACAGGAGGGTTATGGCTGACAAAGTTTGCAGATGACTGCAAACTGGGCGCCATAGTAGAAAACACATCTGACACAGATATCCTTCAGAAGGGTCTCACAGAAACGGATAACTGGTGCCAGAGCCATGGCCTAAAGTTAAATGCCAAAAATGCATAGTCATACCCTTCGGGAAAAACAAGGTTACCCCTAGCTACCAAATAGGTGGCAATCCACTGAGCATAGAAGAAGTTATCAGGGACCTGGGGACCCAGGTTGATAGTAGTCTGTCATTCGACACCCATGTAGCTAAAGTAGTTAGGAAGACCTTCTACATTGCCCACCTTATCATGAAGGGATTCTCATCTAGATCAAGGGAGGTCATAGTCTCCGACTACTGATCACTCATCAGACCAATGATTGAGTACAATGCCCCATTCGGAATGTATCTGACCCGACACTTGCAGCAGCTGGAGAGGCCACAAAAGTTCCTCACCAAAAGGATAAAGGGTCTCAAACATCTGTCCTATGCTGCCCGACTGAAAGAACTCCAGCTCTATTCAGTCGCACCGCTTGCTCAGAGGTGACCTTTGCCTAACATACAAGGCCATGTCAAACCCAGATTTGATGAATATGCTTCACCTCAAAAATCTAGATCCGTCAGAGCCACAAGGGCAGGAGACTTAAACCTTGACACGGCTATTAATAGGACGCGCTGGAGGGATAGATTCATCACCCAAAGACTCCCTATGCTGTGGAATAAAATCCCGGTATATGTGAGGCAGAGCACCTCGCTGGCCTTGTTCAAGAGAAATCTTGACCAATGGATGGGAGATCGCAGATATACCCCAGGGATTACCTCAGTGTCACTGCTCAACAGAGGCACAGCAAAATAATGGGTATAGTTCCCCATACTAAAGGGGTGGCGTAAGCCACAAAACTATGGGCTAGGCTTGTAAATGCCCTCGGGCAGATAGCCTAGTATGAACCTATGAACCTATGAACCTCAGAGAAACCTTCTATTGTAATTTTCTTGCCTTCATGCAACTATAAAACTGGGTTTTTGTAACCACTTACCCCAAAAACTATACTCATCTTAATGACATATTTCTTTTTATACATCTTAAAATAGTTATGCTATACTCTTGATTAGTGACACTGTATAACATTGTATTGCTACTTAAAGCCTTGTAATAATCCTGTAACATTGCTGTTTAATGCTAATTTATAATGATGTGTAATATGTTGAAGCTTTTCTCCCCGGGCCTCTGCTGAAAAAGGGCTCTTCAGCTCAGTTGGACAATCCCGGTCAACAAATGTAAAATAAATAAATAAATAAATATACAGAAATAAAACCTATTGTTTGAGTGGACGAGCTTTCAGAAATGGTTTGAGGCTGGATACCCTATTTAAACCAGGTAGTTTCCCTGCATTAAACAGTAGAATCCATTTCTGTTCTGCTACTCCTGTACAATTCACATCATCACCCCCTCTAATTCCCACATCTAATACCTGCAGAATCAAGAACTTAAAATTATCTCTGGGGCCATGCTCAATGACATGCTGTGCTAAAGCATTGATCTCTTTTTTTTGTTTATAATGTACTTATAATGTTCCAAAATTCTATCTTTCAAAGACCTATTCGTCACGCCTATATAAAAGGCATGACAAACCTGACAGCTACTAAAATAAATGATGTTAGTAGTTTTGCAGTCAGCATAAAAGTCTAACTCGATTTTGAGATTCACATAGGGATGTATAAAAACTGAACCTGTGAGAATATACTTATACGCTGCACAAGACATACAGGCAGAAGTGCCCTTCCTGTTGGATCGAACAGTTCCATTGTGATGCTGTGATCTATAACACAAATGCTTCTTGAGTGACTTATTGTTTTTAAAAGTAAAGTGTGTTATAATATCCAGAATGCCCTTGAGTTCTTCTACCGTATGTAAAATATTCCAGTTCTTTTTTATAATGTTGCAGTAATTATTAATGTCACTGGAATAGGGTAAGGGTACCCTCAAGGTATCAGTCATAACTGATAATGCCTGTGAACTATGAGGTGCTTCTGAATTATTATAATATGCCTTACATCTCCTTTCCTTTTTTGCCAAGCATTGGTGATGCAGGCATCAATTTTTTGCCCTTATAACCACTGTGTAAGAAATCATTCTTAAGAGAGTCAAGTGCTAAATAGTTGAGAATCGTCATTATGTAACCTCATTATTCAATAGACCTGGCCTTTCAACACATTACATGTAACGTGCCTAGGGTGCATACTATTTTTATGCAAAAAGGTATTCTTCCTAGTCGGTTTCCTAAATACACTAGTGCTTAAAGCATCAAGTTCTGTTTTGCTGACGTTTACATCCGAGAAATCTATCTCTGCAGGGGAATAATTGTAGGTAAATCTAAGGAAGCTGGTGGTACTATGCATGTAGGTCACAAACTCTTCCAGTTCTGACTGAGTGCCTTTCCAAAGCAGAAACATGTCATCCGCAAAACACACGCACCACAAAATATAGTCTGAAAAGGCATTATTATGCAACAAAAACATTTTCTTCCATTGAACCAGTGCCAGTTTAGCATAGGTATTGGCACAGGCAGTGCCCATGGCCACGCCAACCTTCTGCAGAAAATATTCATTTTCAAAGATAAAAACATTGTTCTCTAATACAATTTCAAGATTTCACTTAGCCATTACTAAAGCTCATGGTAACCAAAAGGCTCTCGAGCCTCTCCCTTACCCATAATGCACCAGTCCCTAACATACCCAGATCTTGTTTGCCGCTTTTCGCAAAAAGACGTAGTCAAGTCATCGCTCTCAAGTTTCGTTTGTATTTTAAGCAGATAAGTGATCTTTTTCTACAAAAGATTTTCTATTTTCTAATATATTTTCTTATCCCTTACCCTCGTACGTTAGTGTACCGCTTTATTATCATTGTTGGTAGTTTTTTTTACTTCTGCTTGTGTATCTTTAATTGCCAGTGTTGGTAATATTTTTCTTTCCAAAAAAATTTTTTTTGGTTCTTATTTTTTCTTACCATTGATGTTTGCATTAGTATGGCTGAGAAAGGGTCCTTCCGGTTTTAAAAAATGTTTCAAGTGTGGGCACAAGTTGCCTGTCTCAGATGCACGTACAGTCTGTGTTTATTGTGTAGGTCCACAGCATCTGCAGGAACATTATTCTGTTTGTCATAATTTTAATCCCAGAGTAGTTGTTGACAGGAAGAATAAGTTGATTCTGAAAGGCTTGCTGCCATCATCTTTCAGTGAAGCTATCACTGGGGCTCAGTCCCCCAAACTAAAGTCTAAGAAGTCGAAGTGTCCGATTTCCACCACTTCCTCAACTCCATCTTTGGAGTTTTCCAAGAAGAGGTCTAAATTGTATTAGAGGTTTTCTCAAACTTCTTCCCCCTTGGATCCAGAGAAAAAGAGGTAAATGGATCCTACATCCTCAGATCCAGCTGTTCCAGATCCTATTATTTGCCAAGGACTGGATGTTCTCCCTCTGTTGATCTGGTGCCTTCCAGGGTCCTTTCCCCCTTTATGGAAAGACACCATTCAAAGTCACCTTCCCTGTCCTTGTTTCATCTCATTGATCCTGGAGTTTGACTGAGAAAGATGTGACTAGGATGATGAGGAAGTTTCTCTCGATGCAGATCCAGATGGATGTGTTACCAGCACCTACCACTTCTGGTCAGGAGACCTGTCCTTCGACCACACCACCACCTCAGACTCCTTCTCTGATCCCTTTGGCTGCTTTAGAGTCCCTAGACCAGAGACTTTTGTGTCCATCTGCCTTGGATCTGAAGATAACCCTTCTGAAGTTAATTCTTGAGTGCCCCGGCTTTAACATCTTCGGATCTGGAGGACTTTGAGCTGAAGTTTCTTGTCAGATTTGAGGCACTGGGGTTGACTGCAAAGGTCTCAGAGCGATCTCTGCACCTTTGGTACTTCAGCATTTGGTAGCTCAGCTCAGACTTCCTCCTTGGGAAGATTGCTTTTGGGGAGGGAGGAGACAGCAGTCCACAAGCCTGCCTTCTTGGTGCCGAGTTCTTCTGTTTTTCAGGGGTGGTCTGCCTTTGAGGTTGTGAAGAGTGCGTTTTCTGCTCTGACAGGATTGACAAACCCAACTCCCTCTGATCTTTAGTCCAGCTCCCAGATGTCTCTGTGCTTGGAGCCTCATCATTTAACACCACAGGGACAGCGAGCTCGAGACCTCTGGACTACCCAGCAGAATTTTGTAGTCTCTTCTGACACTTCCCCGGAGCACACCACCAAGGAAGTCCCTATAAACTGAAAGTGCAAGCGGATGCACATTGACTCACCACAAGAGATGGTCACTGAGGATACCAATTTCAACGAGGGTGGAGGGTCCCCATGATCACCTCCAGATGACGCCTCATTTGGAGACATCTTTGATATCCTTAAACTGAGAGGTGATTGGACCCCCCGTAAACCTTCACCAGAGGAGTCGGTATTTCTGGGGGCCTTTGGAGCTGGCCCATTTACATTCTGGGTTACTCTGCCCACCAATGAGCTCATTGACTTGGTCTCTTGGTGGACATGGAAGGAGGCTGACTCAGTTGAGCCAATACCTAAGAGGCGAGACAGGATTCTGGCTCTACCTGTGAGAGAAGAATTTTGGGGTGAGGGGTGCCTGTGGATGCCATGGTCAGGTGGCAGTCACCAAAAAGGAAATTGCTGAATGGAGTTTCTCTGTTCATCCCCCTAACAGGGAGTCTAGGGTGAAAGACAGGTTTGGGAAGCATGTCTGTGTTTTAGTGACCTTTGCTATTAGATCACTGAACTATTAGGCACATTTTTACGAGGTCACAAAGTGACTTGATCAAAGAACTTTCAAAATCCCTTTCAGGTGCTGTTTCTGCTGAGGCCCAATCGTCTGTGGCCTGTCTGTTGGGTACCCTCCAGTTCATCTCAAATTCATCCATGAGGCTTATTTTGTATGCAGCTGAAAATACCTGTAGGGCAGCGGGTTCAGACATATCCATTAGGAGGTATGCCTGGATGCCCTTTATGTGATTTTGCAGAGCCCTTCAAGTCCTCGTTCATCAGTACTCCCTTTGTTGGCAGTTCGTTGTTTGGCCCCAAAGTGAAGGACACATTATCCAGATGTGAGAAAGATGGAAAGACCCTCTCTGCAGTGGGCATACGTTTTTCGATCCATCAAAGATCTTTTTCTAGAAATCAATGAGATGGTCGGAAGATGTGGTGCAAGAAGTCCCAGGGTGCTTTCCAGGACACATGCGGAGAAGGTCCAGGGGTGTAGCTAGGATTTTCAAATTTGTACTGACAGCTCTCAAACTGCTACCCCCCTCTCCAGCCAAGCTACGGCCATTCTCGTAATTCACGGTTCGCTCTTTTAGTGTCGATGAAGAGGCATTCGCTGTAATGCCTCTTCAGTAATATAATATAAATTCACTCAAACTCGGTTCCTTGAATTGAAAATTAACCTGAAATGTCAGTTCTTTGAAAAATGCAGCATGGTAGTTGGGGTAGAGACTTTATGCTTTTGTTTTCTGTAACTAAGGTACAGGTTTTGAGCTTGAGTAAATTACTAACCACCTGCTACCACTAACTAGGATGTTTCATTCACACACACACCCCTACCTACCTCTTAGTGCAAGAAATATGGACAAAGCCTAAAATAAACAGGGACATTTATTAAATAATGTTCTCGTGAACTTAGAAAGTTGCTAGAATAACAGGATTTGTGCTAGTATGAATTTTTCTAAAGGACATGAAGTCTGAAGCTCAACTGTCTGTCATTATTTAGCAATTTCAGCCTTCAGTGATTTTCTAGAAAATCACAAAATTTATAAGGAACAGACAAAAAATATGGGGCAAAAATCTGGACATTCTGCAAAATTTGGACAGTTGATAGGTATGCTACCTACCACACACACACAACCTCTCAACCTCTTACAGCAACAAACTCATAAATAAAACTGAGGCAAAGACCCAAAAATAAGGACATTTTTTTTTTAAATATTGCTCTTATAAACTTAGAAAGATAATAGAATAGTAGTAGGTCTTGCATCAGTACGAATTTTCTGAAAGGTATGAAATCTGAAACTGAAATGTCTGCATTATTTTCTAACTTCAGTCTTTAACAATTTGCCACTAATTTGCCAGAAAACTGCAATTTTATGAAAAATGGACCAAAAATGTGATGCAAAAATATAAAATTGCCAGACAATACAGCTGGGAACCTGTCAAAGGAGGGACACCATTTTAATATGAGCACAGTTAACTTAGAGCAGCTGACAAAATTAGAGAATCTACATGCATTTCTGAAATAAATGTAATGTATAACTCTGATCATTACAGTTATTTATAAAAGTAAAGTAAACCCTCTATGTTTTCTTCCAAAATTGATATTTTGTGGAGGGATCATTAGGGGAAGAGCAACATTTTGAGCCAAAATCAGGGACAGTTGAGGTTTGGCTATGCCTAATTCTATAAAGCAATTTGCATGTACCTCTCAACCTGTTAATGCAATAAATCTGGACAAGGCCAAATATATTGAGGGAACATATAAACAGTACTAAAAAAATGCTCTTGTATAAACTGGGACAGTTGATAGAACAGGTCTTATTTTAGCATGCATTTTTCTGAAGGTTATAAAGTCTGAAACTAGTGTCATTATTTAGTGACTTAATTCCTAAATCATTTGCCAGAAAACCACAAATTGAGGAACAAACCAAAAATAAGAAGCAAAAAATCTATTCATTCTTTGAAAATCTGGACAGTTGGGAGGTATAGTTCAGCTGGGGCTGTCTAAGTTTGCCGCCCTTTCCCCTCACAAAAACCATGGTCGAATGGAGCCTCCCCCTGCAGCCATTCCAATGATCCATTACTTTGCTATTTCACTCCATTTCCCATAAACACTAATGTGCATACTGATTTACTTCTATGATGATTTGAACTTCATTTGAAAGTTTTATTTTGCATTTTACAGCACAAACACTAAGACATCTGCTAAACAAACTTGGCATTAAAACTTCTCTGCCCTTGAAACTCACATTCATTGAAACAACATTAAAACCCACATCCAAAGAAAAATACATTTTACCCGTGGCAGATAAAAATTAATTCTGGGCTGCTTTTAAATCATAGGCCCCTTGCATATGAAACATACATGTGCTCTTTGATACACCTTCCTATTGCTTTGAACATTTTTCCAGTAAACAATGAAACAAAACTGCCCAATTCAGAACATTTCCATCATAAAAGTCTAATCAAACTTCTACAGTCCACCATTATCAGTAAATAATATGCACAATCTCTGAAGTAGTAAAAAAAGTCATCTAAATAATTCCACGTTAAATAAATCTAACTAATGAAGAGGTTGCTGCTAGCAATCACCTTTATATTTCATGACTTCACCGAAAAATAGTGTCTGATGCCCCTGAGGAATAAATTGCCTAAATTACATTAATAATAAGCTAGTAATATTGCAATAGGAAATGGATGGCAAACTGATAACAGGCTCATAGTTAGTGTCTTAACTTTCAGTACAGCAGCATTCACCCCTTATGGGAGTAGAACCAACAACCTTCTGCATTAAAAGCAAGTACACAACATTTTGTGTTACTAGCAATGTGAGCTGACTTTGCATAATCAGCACTAAACTTCTCTTCCCCTGCAGCTCTCAGTTCCTTGTAAAATCTACGCAATACTCAACTACATCTCAACTTCGCAGCACAAGAAATCTGGAAAAAGCCAAATTTATTGGGGTGGGTCAAAAGGGCAAAAAACAGGAACACATTAAACATTGCTTGTATAATCTTGGAAAGCTGCTAGAATAAAATGTTGTGTTACCATCATACATTTTACTGCCAAGGTCACTGTGCAAAATAGTCAGAACAACATACCACTATGCCAAATCACCTGCTTTGTGAAAGAGAGGAAGACTGAAACTTAAATGGCTATCATTTAATGAATTCAGTTCTCACCATAGCTGTCAACCTCTTGGCACAAAACACCTGGACAAACCCAGTAATGAGGGAATACAGCCCTCAAACATATTCAGTGAATTCAGTTCTTGCCATAGCTGTCAACCTTAGCACAAAAACCTGGACAAAGCAAATAACAGGGTATTACAGTCCCAAAATAAGGACAAATTTCAAATAGTCATAAACTTAAAAAATTGCTATAAAAAGGTTGTTAGTACATATTTATTGCTAGAATAAAAGTTGTTTTACTATGTCACAAACACAGGGATAAGATGCAGACTCCACACAGAAGGCACCCCAGCCAAGAATCAAACCAGAAAACCTACAGCTGTGAGGCAACAATACTGCCACTGCACCATCAAATATGTAAGGAAGTAAACATTCAGAAACCTGAAGTCTGACATTTAAATGCCTGTCAATTTGTTAATCAGGACAGTCTGACTTGGAGCAAAAGAAAACACAATTCTCAGCAGAGGCCCAGGAAGAAATAATGCAGACATGTCTTTGTAACATGGGAGGACACAAAAGCAAACCCACACAAACACAGGGAGAAGATACAGACCCCCCACACACACACACACAAAGAAGGCACCCCAGCCAAGAACCAAACCCAAGAACCTACAGCTGTGAGGCATCAATGCTACGTTGCTACCACTGCACCATCAAATTTCAAGCATTGCAATATTTAAAACCCACAGATACATACAAATATTGATCAGATCAAATATGAGGCAAAAATCTGCAATTTTTTTACAAATGGTGGTGGGTAGGGAATTCAGGTCTTTAACACCTGCATACAAGGTACAGGGTTCAAGCCTGAGGTATTCCCTACCACACCACCATGAGTAATCACACCAGTACATCCCACCTGGGGCATTTTCACACAGACACACACACACACACACACACACACACACACACACACACACACACACACACACACACACACACACACTCCAGTGAGACCAGCTCGGGAATCCTGCACACACTACTCACCAACCCTCCATGAAGTGAGACCAGCTCGGGAATCCTGCACACACTACTCACCAACCCTCCATGAAGTGAGACCAGCTCGGGAATCCTGCTCACACCAACATAACGAATCCTGTCACAGTCCCAACGTGCAGTAAAGCGAATCCTGCTCACACCAACATTGACGAATCCTTAATCCTGCTCACACCAACATAACAAATCCTTAACCTGTTCGACAAACATTTGGAGCTCCCAGAGTCCCAGTCCCAATGCGCAGTAAAGCGTGACAAACATAAAGTTTAAAGCGCGAAAGTTTGAAACGCTACCCGCTCGGAAAGCATTTGGAGCGCTGACTGGCTGCCTAAAGCGCGCTGACGTCATTGTGCAGTAAAGCGCGAAGGAAAAGAAAGTTTAAAATGCTACCCCCCTTCTACATACGTTGTACTGAAATCAGTACAGTGCGTATCCCTCCCGACGTCCCTGAGAAGGTCTCCCTAGGGGTAGTGCAGACTGTAATGGACAACCACACCCTCATGGCAGAGGAGGCCTGCAAAACCAAGGGTCCAGAGATTATTTCTCTGACAGACTCTGCCAGCGCTCCTGAAAGGTGGACAGATTGTCCCCCTGTGGAGGCATTGGGGGGGGGGGTCAACTATTCCTGCACCAGAGAGACTGGCTAGACATAAAAGATATGTGGGTGCAGAGGATTGTTTCCAGAGGTTATATAATTACCTTTCCCCTTTCACCTCAGACTGTATGCAGAATTTCCGATATTCCACCCAGTCAAAGGAAAGGAGCAGCACTACAAATATAAAAGCTGCTAGAAAAAGAGTAATCCAAGAGGTCCCATCACACCTAATAGAATCCTAAACATACTCTAGATTCATTTTAATGCCAAAGAAAACCGGGGTCTGGAGTCCAATTTTAGATCTCAGCAACTTGAACAAGTCAATTTGACATACAAGTTTTGAATGGTCACAGTTCAGTCCATTCTACCTTTCTTGGTCAAGGACGACTGGATGTGCTTGATAGTACGCATCCTGAAGGTTTATCGCATAAAGATAAACGGACACTCCAGAAGGTACTTGCACTTCTGGCTGGGAGCCAGTCACTACCATTTCAGAGCACTGCACGTTGGCCTCACCACAGCTCCCAGGGTGTTTACCAAGTGCAGGGCAGTAGTGGCAACTCACTTGAGACTGCAGGGATTCTGGATGTTTCGATATCTAGACAACCAGCTCATTACCCCCTTGACCAGGCATCTACTAGCGAGGGTGATAAAATCAGGTACTTCAGGTTTGTTCTCATCTATGGGTAACTGTAAATTACAACAAGTCTCATCTACAACCAACTCAAATTTTGGAATTCATAGGAGCAGTTTTCAGCACGACATCTGTGACAGCTTCTTTTCCTCTTTCAATAGTGCAGACTATAAGATTCCAAGTGAAGAGAATAATTCACAGTGCCAATGTTTTAGCCCAGTTGATCCTTCTGGCCTTGGGGTCAATGTCGGCTGCCATAATCTTAGTTCCTCTAGCAAGATTTCATATGAGAATTCTTCGGTGGATGCTAGCAACACAATGGTCCATTTTTTACCAGCACAAGTCAACACAAATGAAGGTCACTCAAGCATGCAAGAGGTATCTCTGGTGGTGGATTCATTCAGAGCTAGTTCTGTCCTTTCATTCTCCCTCAGCCCATGGCCATAGTGGCCACAGATGTTTCCCATATCAATGGTGGAGGGGACTTTCTGGAGAGAGCAGTCCAAGGCCCTTGGTCCCCCGAAGAGGCCAACTTGCATATCAGTGTCTTAGAGATGAGAGCAGTGCTTTTAGTGGTGCAGGCCTTCCAGGATGCTCTCCCTTCCGGGACAGTTGCTATTCAAACAGTCAATATGTCAGTAGTTTGGTATGTCAACAAACAAGGAGGAGCCAGACCATACCCCTTGTGTTGAGAAGTACTCTGAGTGTGGCAATGGGCAGTCTCATCCAACCACTTGTTCACAGCAGTGCACATTCCAGGGAAAACCAACATGATAGCAGACAAGTGTATCAGGTCCATTTTTCTACCTCACGAGTGGTCTCTCCACAAGAAAGTGGCAGAAATAATTTTCTGTCGATGGGGCAAGCCTTGCTGCGATCTTTTTGCTTCTCTCCGAAACAACAAATACAGCAGCTTCTTTGCCCTAATCCCAACTCAAGGTAAGTCACCAAGGGACACTCTACTTCATGATTGGCCTCCCAGTCTTCTTTATGATTACTCTCCAATTCCTCTGATTCTGAAATTCCTTCAGAAAGCTGCCAGGTTGAAGAGGAGGGTCATCCTCATTGTACCTTACTGGCCTCATCAGATTTGGTTCCCCTTCCTGTGGCCTCATCTTCTTTGCCAACCTTGGATACCGGATCTGATTCCAGATCTCCTGTCACATCCGACAGACATGGTTCATCTGGATGTCTCAAACCTCAGGTTAACAATGTGGTTTCTCCAATTCCGTTAATAGCTAGAAACCAATGGTCTTTTCACCTGTTTATCATATACTTTTATCTTCCCATAAACCTTTGGCAAGAAAGCTTTATACAAGTAAATGGAAAAGGTTTGTTTATTCGGCGCAACAGAAACATATTGACCCTTTTTTGGCTCCAATACACAGCATTTTGGAATTTTTAGCTTTGATCTTTGATGAGGGGGAGAGCTCTTCTACTGCTAAGGTTCATTTGGCAGCAATTTCCAAGTTTCATGTTGGATTTGAAAATTCTTCTGTTCCCTCTTCTAAAATTTGTAAAGCATTCTTATGAGACAGTCTTCTATTGAGGCCCTCGCATAAAGACCCTACTCCACCATGGGATTTGAACTTTGTACTGCAAGCCGTAATTCATTCCTCCTTTAAACTATCATCGAAATATGATCTTAAATTCCTGACTTAGAAAACTATCTTTCTAGTAGCCATTACCTCAGCTAGAAGAATTTCAGAACTTCAAGCCTTGTCATTGAAACCTCCCTACTTGATTTTTCATAAGGATAGTTACACTACAAACCGTGTTTCCTTCCTAAGGTGGTGTCAGAATGCAGTATCGATCAGTCTAATGGGCATTTTTCCATCTCTTTCAACTTTCTGATTTAAAAGCCCTCGTTTGCGCTTTTCCCACCTTTCCTGTAACTAGTCTAGTCCAGATACAGATTTGCTGTATCCAGGACTATATGTAAGCTTCTGCGCCCCCCCCCAAGCCTTTCTGTGTTGGAGGGAAGCCTTCTAGCTTATCAGTGGGAGTGGTAAGCACTAGGTAGCCTATCTACCAAAAGAGGAGTGGTTTCTGGCCCAGAAATTGACCGTTTGGGCACTTTTTCTATCTCTTTCAACTTTCTGGTTTAAAAGCCCACGTTTGCGCTTGTTTCCTGCCTTTCTTGTAACTAGTCTAGTCCAAATACAGATTTGCTGTATCCAGGACTGTTTGTAAGCTTCTGAGCAGTGCCAAAGTCTGCTCTGCAAATTTTCCATTAGATCTGCTAGTTGTCTCCTCTCCTGCACTTTTACTAGCTTATTAATCTAGAACTTTACCAGACTTCTTGTAGCAATTATTGTAGCACAGAAAAGTGCTACCAGCACTAAACGTTCTACAAGGAAACAGCTTCAGTGGTTATTATTAATGCCCACCCCTCCAGGCATGTCTAAAGGTCAGTTCCCTGTGTTTTCTCCTATTAACCTGGTGAACTTGGGCATCCTGAGGCAATGTAGCAACTGCCTCATGTACACTGACAACCCTCTCCTCTTACCTCCCAACACTCAGACCTGTGAGAGATGCACTTATATATATTTCCAAATTGTAAGCCATGCACTCTCTAGCCAAGACCGGAATTGCTGGTCAAGAGGAGAAGGTCAACACTTGCACCACACCACATGGAACACACAGCCCTCCCGAACACACACCAGCACTGCCTTCACATAAAAACACATACCACACACCCACCTTCGCAGAGGCTGTTAATAAAAATCTACCCAAACAGCAGAGACCTCCAAGGCAGAAATGCACTCTGCCACCACAACACAACACTAATCACGAGACACATAACTCTCCTAAACAGTGTGCTACTCAACCAAAGCCCCTAAGACAAAACAGCATGCCCAGAACACTAGTCATAGGTGACTCGACAGTGAGGCACACTGATGTCCCACTCACTAGGTTGAATAAGGAAAAAGTAACAGTCATCTGCCTATCGGACACCAGGATCCGCCACATAACACACGCACTCAGGTCCCTCAGCATCAGGTACAAATATGACTCTGTCATTGTACATGTGGGTGTGAATGACTGAGACTTACCTCCCTGGACTACATGAGAAGAGGCATGGAGGAGCTCTCAGATTATGTAACCCTGACAGTTGTGACCCTAGTCCTGAGCAGCATCCTATCATCACCCAGAATGATACCACAGTACAAGCAGAAAGTGATTGATTTCAACAATTGGCTAAGTTTCTGGTGTCAGTCTATGGGGATCCAGTATCTGTCTGCCTGGGAAGACATGATTGACAGACCTCAATGCTTTGCCGGAGATGGCCTGCATCTGCCACCCCCTGGCCTTCCGGATACTGGCCAAGTCTCTTGCACCCCTTTTAGTGCCTTTTTTAGGCAGTGTTCCAAAGACCAAATTGCCACTGTCACAGCTACAAACAAATGCAATCTGAGGGTCATGCTGCTCAACGCTAGAAGTCTAAATCTCAAAATGCAGTCACTCAAAGCACTCCTTAAAATGGAGAACATCGACATTTGTGCCATAACAGAGACCTGGTTCAAGGCAGCTGATAGCACCCCTACACTATCAGGCTATAACTCATTCCACACCTTTTGACCTCAGAACTTGGACCAAAGCTCCAAAGGTGGTGGTGTTTCCGTATTCATAAAGGATGTGCACACCTCCAGACTGGTAGCCCAACATAATGCATCTGAAATACTTCAGGTGCAGCTAACATTGGTTAAGACAGCGATTCAGGTCATAGCCTGCTATAGGTCCACAACCATGTCCCAAGACTCACACTCCAAGTTCCTAAGCACCCTGAAGAATATTAGGGTCCAATCTAAACACTCTCATACTGGGTGACTTCAACTACTCCTCCATTAACTAGGAAAACTACTCGTGTACCAATGCACTTTCCCAATGTTTCCTGGACTTCATTAATTCCAATGCCCTGGACCAGTTCATTCTTACCCCCACTAGAGGTAGCAACATCCTTGACCTGTTCATTACTAACATGGGCAACCGTTGCTCTACACCAATAGTGTACTACTCCCTGGTTAGATCCAACCACAAACTAATCACCTCGGAAATCCACATCCCGCCCACCCCCCGCAAAGGTAACCACCATGAAACACTTCTCCAAAGCTAACTTCACAGCACCCATGCAAATGGAGAATAGTTACATGACCACCGAATCATACACCAGTGCACTGTATGAACACATACACAAATGCATGGCTCTCGCCATACCGAATAGAACCTAGACCCTCTCCTCCAAAACAAGGAAGCCAATCTGGTGGTCCCCTGCCATAAACAAACTCTACAATAGAAGGAGGAAACTGATGCGGAATAAGGTGAAGTCCCAAGACTGGAAAAACTCCCTTATCAGCCTCAACATAAAGTTGAGATCCCTCATCAAATCCTCTAAAGCTAGCTATGAAAACAGAATTGCAGCAGATAGTAAAGACAACCACAAGGCCTTCTGTAGTTATGTAAAGAATCTCCACGGCAATACCCAGATTTGCTCTGAGCTACTGCACAATGGTACCTCCTCTACCGAGCCAACAGATATTGCCAATATACTGGCCAATAGATTCAGTGCCAACTTTACCCTCTTGCCAAAGAGCCAGTCACAATACCAGTAGATTGCCAGGCATCTGGTATTACTGCTGCACAGGTTAAAACAGCACTGTCCAAGGCCAAGAATACAGCTTCTATGGGACCTGACACTATCCCTGGCTGTGTTCTACATGAACTACAGAGTGAACTGTCACCTCACTTGTGTGCCCTGTTCTCACCTCAGGCTTTGTGCCTACTGAACTGCTACAGTCGTCCCTCTCCACAAAGGAGGAGCGACTACAGATCATGGGAACTATTGATCCATTAGCCTGACGAGTCTGATATGCAAAGCTATGGAACGCATCATCATGGACCTAATAAACAAGGATATAAGGAATCTCCAAACTCTGGATCCCACACAATTTGGTTTTGTGAAGGGTAGATCATGCCTGCTCAGCTTAGTCAATTTCTTTGAGTCAGTCACCAGAGTTATGGATGAAGGCAAGATGGTTCATACAGCCTACCTTGATCTGGCCAAGGCCCTTGATACCATTCCCCACTCAGGAATCATAGAAAAACTCAGTAAGCTAGGCATCAACCCATATCTCACTAGGTGGGTTGCAAACTGGCTCACAGGTAGAACCCACAGTGTGAAAGTAGCTGACTTCAAGTCAGACTGCCAACCAGTCACGAGTGGAGTCCCACAAAGTTCGGTTCTGGGTCCTCTCCTGTGTGGTATCTACTTCTCTGAAGTCCAGGCCAACACGAAGGGACTCTGGCTGACAAGGTTCGCAGACGATTGCAAGTTGGGAGCTATTATTAACTCCCCAAGTGATGTTGACATCCTACAGAAAGGCCTCACTGAGACCAACGACTGGTGTTAGAACCATAGCCTTAAGCTCAATGCCAGAAAATGTGTTGTCATCCCCTTTGGGAAAAACCCATTTCCCATGAATTACATCAGTGGTAGTCCACTGAACACAGAAGGCGTTATAAGAGATCTGGGAACACAGGCTGACAGCACCCTCTCTTTTGACCACCACATTGCCACTGTGGTCAGAAAGTCCTTCTGTGTGGCACATCTCATTACTAAAGGTTTTGCATCCAGGAAGAAAGAGGTCACTGTCTCCCTCTACTCTTCCCTCATTAGGCCAGTCATTGAGTACAATGCCCCATTTGGTATGTACCTCACCAAACACCTGCAACAACTGGAGAAGCCTCAAAAGTACTTCACAAAGAGAACCCTAGGCCTTAAACATTTGCCCTATATGGACAGACTCAAAAAACTTCCAACTATTCTCAGTCTCATATCACCTACTTAGAGGAGATCTCTGCTTGACTTGCAAAGCCATGTCTGACCCAGCTCTGTTAGAAATGCTACATCTGAAGAAATCCCACTCCCTCCACACCACATGCTCCAGAGACCTCAACCTCATTACTACAATCAACAGAACATGCTGGAGGGATAGTTTCATAACCCAGAGACTGCCCATGCTATGGAATATACTTCCCATACATGTCAAGCAGAGCACCTCACTGGCCCTCTTCAAGAGAAATCTTGAAGAGTGGATGGGAAATAGAAAATTCACCCCAGGGATCACTGCAGTGGCTTTACTCGACAGAGGCACTGGGAACTAAAGCCTGGAGGCACGATGCCAGGCTAATCCTATGGGCTAGGCTTGTAAAGGCTCCAGGGCCATTAGCTTAGTACACACCTATGAACCTATTAATTTGCCAATATTCTTTCCTAAATTCACTAACAAATTTGAAAATACTTTGCATCTATTGGATGTTCACAGGTAATTACACTTTTATTTACATAGGGCAAAAGAAATCAGAAAGACGAGATCAATTTGTTTCTTTTGCAAAACTTGAAATTGGGAAAGCCAGTGGCAAAAGTAACTCTTGCCAGATGGCTGATAGACTGTATTTCCTTTATCTATAACAAACTGGGTCTAACCTTACCAAAACCTGTAAGAGCCCATTTACCTAGGTTCATGACAACTTCTTCAGTCTTTCTATCCAGAGCTTCAATGGCCGACATATTTGCAGCTGCAACCTGGCGAATCCTCATACCTTTATCACTCATTACACATTAGATCTGGTCTCGAGAGGTAGAGCAGCTTTTGGCTCAACTGTGCTCAGGAATATCCTTCCTTAGAATCCACCCAGGATTCTAAGTAGTTGGGGACTCTGTACCAACATTTGAGGATAGAGTGAAAATTGACAACATCAGATAAAGAAGTTATGTACTCACCATAACATTCCATCTGTGTTGTCCATTTTCATTCTTCCTCAACTTCCTGCCCACCAACCCCAATCCTTTGTTTTGACAAACTTCTGGAAGAACGAGACAGTCAAAGGACACCACTGTCCTTGATGACTGAGCTCCAAGTATAGTTCCCTTTTTAGAACATGTACATTTTTATGTATTTTTACATATGCATATTGGGAGATACCATTTCAGGTAAAGTCAGCAAACAAGATCCGGGCATGTTAGGGATTGGTGCGTTGTGGGTAAGGATGAGGCTCGAGCTTTTTGGTTACCACAAGCTTTAGTAACGACCAAGTCGGATCCGAGGTTCATATATGAACTCAGCAGTTGAGGAAGAAGGAAGCACTTTCTTTAGAAGTAGAAAGGTCATATGTTGTTTCCAACAGGATTCTGTTCCGGAGCTTTGTCCTCTTTTGTTTTTGTGTAAGCATCTTGTCAGTTTTCCACCTCAGCTTACAGTTCACTGTTTATTCTCATGTTGTCTGAGTAAAAGGAGGGGAAAAAAACATGCAGAAGAATCTACAAAACAATTACTGCAATATTTCAAATGTTGTTATAGTAAAACTTTTTCTAAACCCCAGGAAAATGAAAGCATTGCTGTTTGGAACCATTAAGATAACTTGCCTTCTCAATGTGGTTTTTGAGTTGGCCAACAAATATAAATGTCTAGGCTAACCATTCCCTTATGCTAAGGCCCTCACTGAAATCTGCATGGATGAAAATTTGAAACAAGTAATGTACATCAATAAATGTGTCCTTTTTCCATTTCTTAAGACCTGGAACAATTTATTGTACCAACTTTCAACACAGTACAGCAAGTCTGTGCAGTCCCCATGCTTGATGTACTCCCATGGGGCCTGTGTGCTTTTGTCTTAAAATCTAGGAGGCATTGTTTGTGACTAACAAATTCTATTTACAACCAGCGAAGGCCTAATACCAGGAGTTACATTCTGTTCTGCTTGGTATATTTATAATATAAAACTGATATATATATATATATATATATATATATATATATATATATATATAAATTCAGACACTTTTTATATATATATATATATATATATGTATGTATGTATAGATATATACACACAAACGCATATATGTGTGTGTGTGTGTGTATATATATATATATATATATATATATATATATATATATATATATATATAAAAACACACACACAAACACGTAGATTAATTAAAAGCATTCTGTTAAGCAAACCTAGTCACACTGCAAAACATATTTGGCTCCACTGAATGGTGATAGAGCTCAGACATCTTTTACCTAAAATTACTAAAACAGCAAAGAACAAACTATATATAGTAACACTATTATACAAAACTTGCATAAGTTAATCTAACTAGTTAATGACGTTATAATAGTATGATCTTTCCTAGCTCAGAATTGCTGGGCCTCACTGACTTCTTTTAATCTTGATCATTGGGACTTAAATGTACTACATATCCTGGATAAGGTATTGTAGCCAAAGGCAAGTAAATAATTTCAATTTCATAGCCATAATTTTTTACCCTACTTTTTTCACATATGCTATATGATTAAGTCATCATATAACACCAGCAAAATCTGTGCCCCTTTCTGGCGATCAGAGTAAATATGAAAACGTCAAAAATAAAAAATGCCAAAGAGTCTTCCAAGGAATCATCTTTAATAAGGTTGAGTGCTTTCATTAATGAAACTTAAACAGACTTTATAAAAACCATTAACAAACACTTATTGTCTGTTTAAAACAATGCAATGTTATGTAGTCCTATCTCGCCATAATTCTTGCTGGATGGGTTTGGAGCCGATACTCGACTCTGACTCAGCCGATATTAAAGCTCAAGGCTAACCCCTATCCCATGGTGCCTCACGGCAATTCCCCAGATCTCATTTGCCACGAAAACTTCGAGGTTGTCTCCTTACTGGCTCGTTGGCTAAGTAGCAGTTTTTTTTGATAAATCTTATTTTTCATCTTTTTCTTCTTATTTCTATATAAATAGTTATTATCTATTTACTGTGTGAATGTTGTTGAGTGTTTGATCCCCTATTCCACCTTTTTAGCATTGTACGGCCCATTTTAGTTAGAGGGACGTAGTTGCCCATTTAAATTAGAGGGCCTTTCCTCCCTGAGTGCTAGCCCTTCTTCCCTTATAAAAAAAAAAAAAAAAAAAAAACTTTTCTTCTCTTCATAACTTTGCTGTTAGTTATAGTAGTATTGTTGTAGTTATAATTGCTGTTAGCCTTGTTTTCTTGTCAGCATGTCCAAAGAAAAAGATAGAGAACACAAGGAACACTGCCCTTCTGGCTTCAAAAAATGTGACAAGTGTTCACAAAAAATGTCATTGACTGACAGTCACACTAGCTGTGTGTACTGTCTGGGAGAGGCTCATTTACAAGAACCCTGTACCTTTTACCATGCCTTCAGTACTATGGTTCTTAATGAGAGAAAATGTAAATTAATCGGCAGGGGTCTTATGATTAGTTCCTTCCAGGAACAGCTGGAACTTGGTCAGACATCTCCCAAAACTGTGAAGAGAAAATCTTCGGTTCCAGCTTTGGAGCCATCTAAAAAGTCTAAAGCGACGGAGCCAAGGAGTTATGGCTCCGATTCCGCTTCTTCTGTCTCGGTGCCATCCCCTTCTTCAGTGCCGAGGCAACCTTCGGTATCGAGACGCTCACCAGTTATCGACCCTATTTCACCAACATTGAGGTCTCCTATTGTAGAATGGAGGAGATCTCCTTTTGTCTCCACCCATTCCTCCAGGATGCTCTCAGATGAGGATATCGAGTGGGTGGTGTAGAGGTTGCTCTGTGACCCGGCTCTGGCTAAAAAGTTAGCTCTTCCTTCGGAGCCATCCCATCTCCAAACTACTGCTCCACCTCCAACTGCTTCACTCTCTGAGTCCAATACTTCAGGTTCTTCTGTGTTGGATCCTTCGGTTCAGTGAATTCTTCCTGCTTCCTCAGAACCGATAACTCTATCCTCAGCGGCTCAGTCTGGAGCTGAGAGATCTGGGAGCCGACATTTTCGAGTCGAGACTGAGAGGGATAGTCACCCCGATTTTACTTTGGAACTGACCCTCCCTCTCGATGCTTCGGCTCGACTGAGCTTGGTTCCCACATCTGCTTCGGAACCGGTCCCTCCTGCTTGGAGCTGACCTTCCATCTCCTCAGAGTGGAGGTCATCTTCGGAGTGGGGTGGAAAGGCCTTCGAAGCAATAGAGAAAGCTTTGTCCAGTGCCAAAGCCTTGCCTCTGGATCCGATGTCCCGCCAGCAGCAACCTCTTCTCCGCCGCCACCCCCTCAGCATAGGGAACCAGAGACGCAAGCAGCCCCCATTTGAGGTGTCCCCTCTTCTGAGACCTCCCCAGATTATCCCACTGGAGAGCTCCCTCGAAAGAGACATTGTAAGAGGAAGTACATTGACTCACCTGAGTCTGTAACATCAAACACTAATTTGGATGAGTCAGAAGGGTCCCCTAGATCCCCCTCTGAGGATATCTCCTTTGCTGACATCCTGGAAATCCTTAGACAGAGGGGTGATTGGAAGACCTCTAACCCTACTGAGGATGAATCAGTGTACCTTGAGGCCTTTGGTTCCTGACCTTCCACCTCGTGGGTGACACCGCCTTATGACCAACTTTGGGGGGTCATATCCCGGAAAGCCTGGACCTCCCCGGACACAGTGGAGCCTGTCCCGAGAGGGCCATACAAATTTGACTGCTCCGGAAGATGCGCCCTTTCTTTCTAAGGGAGTTCCTGTCGATGCTATGGTGGTAGCAGCGGCCACGAAAAAGGAATCCTAATAAAAAGAGTCCAGGACAATGGATAGGTATGGAAAGCATACATTCTATTCAGTGGCATTTACCTTACGATGGCTGAATTATCTGTCCCATTTTACTAGACTTCAAAGGGATCTCTTGAAGGAGTTGGGAAACACCCTTCAGGGTTCAGTAACTTCGGGATCCATGGACAAGGTATCTGTGCAGCTCTCCACCCTTACATCTATAGCTAACCCCTCCATGAGGCTGATTTCCTATGCAGCGGACGGAGCGAGCAGGGCAGCTGCAGCAGGAATATCTCTTAGAAGGCTTTCCTGGATCCGTCTGTGTAACTTCACGGAATCCTTTAAATCTTCCTTTACAAACATCCCCTTTGATGGTTCAACTCTTTTTGGACCACAGGTAAAAGAGACTTTGACCAGGTGCGAGCAGGAAGGGAAAACCTTATCTACTGTCGGAGTCCATTTCTCCTTTCCTTCTAGACCCTATCCCAAGGGTCAAACTGGAGGGAAAATGTGGTTCCATAAATCCTAGAAAGGTTTCCCTCAGGCACAAGTTCAACCCTCTCCTAGAGGCAGAGGGGAAGGATATAATGGAAGACGCTGGCCTCACGGCAGAGGATGTACAAAAACATCAGGGAGATGGACATACTTTCTCTGATCATCCCTTCCATCGCCCCTGAGGGGTTGCCCGACTGTCTCAGGAGGCAGTCGGGGGTCGTCTTTCACTGTACCCAAGCGCCTGGCTTACAAATTTCCCAAGATCGTTGGGTACAAACCATAATATCCAGAGTTTACCTTATTCTCTTTGTTTCCAATCCCCCTGTAAACCAGTCTCTACCAGACGTGCCACCCATTCAGTTAGACCATGCAACGTCAGAGGTCATCTCGTTGCTGCAAAAAAGAGTCATCCAAGAAGTCCCCACAGAGCAAATAGGATCTGGAACTTACGATTCTTTTTAGTTCCAAAAATTACAGGGGACTGGAGATCAGTTCTAGATTTCAACAAACTCAACAAGTCTGTAAAGGAATCGAAGTTCTGAATGATCACTCTGCAGTTGATATTTCCCTTTATCGGGAAAGACAATTGGATGTGCTGAATAGATCTTCAGGACGCGTACTACCACATCAAAATGGACAGACGCTCCAGAAGACACCTACGCTTTCGGCTGGGAACTAGTCATTTTCAATTTCAAACACTGCCCTTTGGCCTCAATACAGCCCCCAGAATGTTCAAATGCATAGCAGTGGTAATGTAGACGTCAAGGATTCCAGGTGTTTTTGTACCTAGACGACTGGCTCCTCACTGCTACCACCAAGCACCAACTAATCAGAACCAGGAACGAGACTCTATCCTTGTGTGCCAGATTAGGCATTACAATAAACCTAAAAACATCAGCCTTATCTCCATCGCAGCGCATTGCATTCTTAGGCTCAGAAATAGACTCAACCACCATGACAGCGAAACTGACACCAGAAAGGATAGAATCGTTACACAACCAAGTCAGATTCTTGCTGAAGAGAGACAAAGTACAGGCCAGGATAGTCCTTCAGGTCCTAGGGACTATGGCTTCCACCAGTCTCTTAGTTCCCCTAGCCCATCTGCAAATGAGAGTACTTCATTGGCTACTATTTGCCCAGTAGTCAATGCAGGATCTCCCTCTGTCTCACCAAATGCTCATCACAACCTCCTGCAAGAAGGATGTAACATGGTGGTTACATACGGATCAACTTCATCTAGGTCACCCACTTACTCCCCCTCAAGAAAATGCAGTCTTGACCACGAATGCCTCCCAAATAGGGTGGGGGGGCATTATCTTGGAATGACGGTCCAAGGTACTTAGCAGGATCACGAGAACCACTTGCACATAAATGTTCTGGAGATGAGAGCGGTGCTGTACGCGTTGCAAGCACTTCACAATTTTCTTCCACTGGGACAATTGCAATTCAGTCAGACAACATGTCTGTAGTGTGGTACATAAACATGCAAGGGGAAACCAAATCTTACCCACTTTGTCGAGAGACATTAAGAGTATGGAAATGGGTGATGGACACACAGCGCTTTCTGGTAGCAATGCACATCCCGGGGAAGCCCAGTGTGATAGCAGACAAACTCAGTCGAGCAAATCTGATGCCTCACGAGTGGTCCCTGAATTCAGAAGTTGCGGAAGAGATTTTTCACAAATGGGGCCAGCCTTGCTGCGACCTATTCGCCATGTACATGAACACCAAATGCAGCAGTTACTTTGCCCTAATTCCCCATCTGGGGATGTCACCCAGGGATGCTCTGGTCCACAATTGGCCTCCGGGACTCCTTTATGCTTTTCCACCTTTTCCTCTCATTCCAGAAGTGATTCAGAAAGCAAAACTGTTGAAGAGTACCCTGATCCTCATTGCTCCTTACTGGCCTCGCCAAGTCTGGTTTCCCTTCCTGTGGCCCTATCTCTTGGAGGAACCATGGATTCTGGAACCATCTCCAGATCTCCTGATTCATCAATCAGGTCAGTTCCATCCTACTATCCAAACCCTGAAATTGACAGCATGGCTGCTCCAGTTCCACGAATAGGCAGGTGTGTTTCCCTTTCCCCTACAGTAAACACATTCTGATTTCTTCACACAAACCTTCCACTAGGAAATTGTATTCCAGTAAATGGAAAAGGTTCTCCTTTTGGGCAGAAAACCAAGACATAGATCCCTACTCAGCTCCTGCATTCATTTTTCATGAAGGAGCTGCAGCTGCTACTATTAGAGTTCAGTTAGCTGCCATCTCTAATTATCATTTTGGCTACATGGGAAATCCAATCATGTCCCACTCTTTATGCAAAACCTTTTTGAAAGGAGTTCTTCTTCTCAGACCTCCAATCAGGCAACCACCAGAGCCCTGGGACCTAAACCTAGTTCTTACATCTTTAATTTCTCCACCCTTTGAACCCTCTTCTTCATCTGATCTGAAATTCTTGTCTTGGAAGGCATTCTTCTTAGTGGCTATAACATCTGCTAGGAGAGTTTCAGAATTGCAAGCCCTTAACATTCAACCTCCTTACATTGTTTTCCACAAGGATAGAGTCTCACTTAGAACTAATCCTTCCTTTCTTCCTAAGGTATGTTCAGAGCATAATCTCAACACAACTATTGCACTACCAGTTTTCTTCCCAAATCATACTAATAAGTCAGAATACAGACTACACCAATTGGATGTCCACAGAATTCTCAGGATGTTCATCGTGCATACAGCTGCAGTCACCACACTTGGGTTATCCTGCCGTCAGGCGGGTCCTCGGTCGGCCGAATTCCAAAGTCTAGGTCCGGCGTCGGTTGTCGTCGCTTCTTCCCTGACGTCAGTGCGGCAGGGGTATAAAAGAGGCAGCCGACGCCATTTTCTTCAGTCTTTCTTGCCGCGCGGTGCCCGAAGCAGAAGCAGTTCGCAAGTGCCGGTCGGCCAGCTCCTGAGATTTACGAAAAAGTATTTCAGCCGAAGTCTTCTTTAAAGCTAAGTACCCCGTTGGGGAAACTTTTCTTGCCTTAGACCGATGTCAGACAAAGTTAATAATTGCATTTCTTGTGGGAAGCAAATACCGCATAAGGATTTTCACTCCTACTGTATACCTTGCTTAGGGCCAGACCAAGACGTCTCGGCCTGCCGTTTTTGTGCTAGGTTTAGCAAGCGCACTATTAAGCGCCGGGCAGAGTTCGCCCTTCATTATTTTGGCAAAAAATTTAATTATATCATGTCGTTGGATATTCTGACGTTAGTTTTGGGCAAAAAACGCAAGGATAAGGAGAGATATCCAAGGCCTGCACCGAGTACTGAGATCACGCTAAGGCAGACTACCGGTTCTCCGGTTCTCAGCGAAGTTCCTACGCAGCCCCTGACTACCGATTAAACTATTTTACTGGCGACTTCAGTACCCGAGGTTGCAGGTTCCTCGGTCTCCATTCCCACTGCAGATACCGACGCCACTCTTGACGGAGAAACGGAAAGTTTAGTGAGGCCTGCCATTTCTGAAGGCGTTTTCAGGCCTACCACCTTCTCTATTAAATCGTTCACTAAACCTAAAGCTCCAATGAAAATGAAAAAACAGGGTCCTTAGACCTCCTCTCAAGGTCCCATGCCTAAAAAACAGATGCTTAAAATGGCTGAGGATTTGATTACACTTATCAGGGGTTCTCAGCCCCCCTCAGACAAAAGACCCAGGATGGAGGAAGACTACCCTTCTCAGACCTTTCTGAGGATCAGGATTACACCTATTCCCCTTTTGAGGACTCTGATGCTGAGGAGTCTATTCCCTCGGTCTCCCCCCCTGAGGACTACTCTTTCGGGGAAACCCTACATACATCGAGAGAGCACTTCCACTGGGAAGGCCAAGATTACTCAGATTCCAAGAAAAGGCTCAGGGAATTTCTCCTGCTTCCCCCAGCATAGGCCCCTGGCTATTCCTCCTGTCTTAGATATTTTGGATGATGTGTACGCAGAAGCCAGTCTTAATCCAGACTCTTTACCTCCTGCCCCTGTTAAACCAGACAGATATTACCGGGTTCCTGATTCTCACCAGTTCCTTTATAAAAGCCCTACTGCTGACCCAGAAACTATTTCTCAGGGTCCCAAGGGGGATTAAGGCCTCTACTGCTAAAAACCCTTTACCTTCAGAGAGAGATTCCAGAGCATTAGAAAGGTGGGGGAAAAAGGTGTATACATCAGCCACTTTAACCATGAGGGCATTAAACTGTCAATTTCATATATTAAAGTACCAACAGTTCTTGCTATCTCAGCTGAAAAGCAGAATGACTCAAACAGAACAACCAGATTTGAAAGAGTTGCAGGATTTGTTGCATGGAGCAGAACAAGTGGGGAAACATACCATACAGTGTGGTTTTGATGCTTTAGAGGCCTCTTGTAGAGCTGCTGTCACAGGGTCTGTCATATGTAGACACGCTTGGCTCAAAGAGCAAACCTTACCAGATCATGTCAAAGCAAAGTTATTAGATGCACCACTACAAAAAGATGTATTGTTCGGTGTTAAAGCTGAGGAGGTACTAAAGAAAATGGAGGAAAAAGCAAAATCTATGCAAACAGTTAAAGATTTCTTGCAGGTGCAGCCTCCACGCTTCAGCAGAAACTGGCCTTCAAAAAATTGGTCCTTTCCAGCCACGGACAGACCCCAAAGGGGTAGATACAGATGCCCAAGGGGTAGAGGACAACCTCAAGGATCTTACAGAGCTAGGCAGTTGCAAGCACCAGCCCCAAGAGCTGGAGAAGATAGATCACAGTCATTTAGAAAACAGACGCAATGACTTTCCCCTATGCCTGCCAAGCAAAGCTATAATGGCAGCACCTTTGGGCGGAAAACTAGCCTTATTTTCAAAAAAACTGGCACATTGTTACAAAGGACAAATGGATTCTGGATACTATAGACAGAGGTTACAGGTTCCACTTTCACACCCTTCCAAAAATGAGAGGCATGCCAAACCTGCCACAAAATCAATGGGCAGAGGCACAAAAACAAATTTCCGCTTTCATGAATATGAAAGCAATTCAAGAGGTACCTGCAAAAGAACAAGGTCAAGGTTTTTATTCAAGACTATTTCTGGTACCAAGGAAGGACAAAGATTGGAGACCCATCTTAGACCTATCTACTCTAAACACATATCTAGAGGTACCAAAATTCAAGATGCTCACATTACAGCAGCTTCTTCCCATGCTGGGCAAGGAGTCTTAGCTGGTAACGTTGGACCTCAAGGAGGCATACCTGCATGTCCCTGTCAGACAAGATTGCAGAAGATACCTCAGATTTCTTGCAGGTTCAACCCATTATCAATTCTCTGCATTGCCCTTTGGCTTATCTACTGCGCCCAGAGTGTTTACGAAATGCCTGGCATCAGTAATTGCTTTCTGCAGACAACGAGGAATACAAATCTACCCATATCTGGACGACTGCCTGATCCAAGCGGACAGCAAGGACATTCTATTGCAGCATCTGGCATTTGTAATAAAACTATTAAACTGCCTGGGGTACACAGTGAACAAAAAGAAATCAAAACTAATACCCTCTCAACAGATAATTTTCCTGGGTGCCAGCTTAAATACAAAGGCCCAGATGGCTTACCTCACGCCAGACAAACAAGGACAACTGTCTCAATACTTCAACAAAATGTCAACTTTGACCAGGCTAACTGCAAGGAAAATCCTGCAGGCACTGGGGTTCATGGCATCTTGCATCCTACTAATACCATTTGCAAAGCTGCATATGAGGAAACTACAATGGTACCTAAAAAACTTATGGTCTCAACACAGCCACAGCTTGGAAACAATTTTACCACTCATTCCATGCCTTCAAAAGGAATTTATGTGGTGGGCTCAAGCATGCCAAAGAAACACGGGTCTCCCTTTCTGTATATCACAAGCAAGTCAAATCATCACAACAGACGCCTCAGACTACGCCTGGGGAGCACACATGGCAGACCACTGCATCCAGGGAAAATGGTCCCAAAAACAGAGGCACCTACACATCAACCAAAAGGAGATGCTAGCTGTGCAAAATGCTCTTATGACCTTCAAGGACCTACTGCATCCGGGCCAGCTATTAATAAGGACAGACAACACCACAGTCATGTGGTACATAAACAAACCGGGAGGGACGCATTCATACCCCCTGTGCAGGCAAGCTATGACCCTGTGGAACACAGCATTGGAATTACAAGTTCAACTACAGGCACAATTTCTGCCAGGGAAGGAAAACACGCTGGCAGACAACTTAAGCAGAAATATGACAGACCCACACGAATGGAAGTTGCATCCTCAAGTCTTCTCAAAGATAACTCAAGCATGGGGACAGCCAGACATAGATCTATTTGCTACCCACAAAAATTACCAGTTGAAAAAATTCTGCTCAAGGACCTATCATCCACAAGCCTGGAAAGTGGACACTCTCTCTTTCAATTGGACTGCATTGACAAGTATATGCCTTCCCACCTCTACCTCTCCTGACCAAAGTCCTATTAAAAACCAGAGCAGAGAGGCCACAAATTATTCTCATCGCTCCAGACTGGCCACGACAGCACTGGTATCCTCTCCTAAAGAGCCTGTCACACTCACCACCATGGATCCTACCTCAAGTTCCTCTTCTGTTGTCCCAGCACAACTACAAGACCCTTCACAGCCAACTCAGAACTCTAAATCTAGCTGCATGGAAAATACCTTAATTTACCAACAGTCTCTCCTCTCCAAGGAGGTACAGGATGTCATATTGGAGGCCAGGAGACCCTCTACTAGAAAAACCTACTCCGCCAAATGGAAACGATTTTGTTCCTGGAATCAAGCAATGGGCCAGAATCCTTGGGTAATAAATATACCTCAGATTTTACAGTACCTGGCTGAGATGTTAAACCATGGCCTTTCCTTCTCTTCCATCAAGATCCACGCTTCAGCCATTTCAGCACAATACAATACGGATCCTCCTCTGTTCTCACATCCTTTATTAAGGCAGTTCCTCAGAGGGGCAAAAAAAATATAAAACCCCCACGGAAACCACCAGCTCCAGCTTGGGACCTCAACTTCGTGTTGGAGAAGCTGACACTGCCTCCTTTTGAACCGGCTTCTTCAGCAGAACTACAATACTTGTCGTGGAAAACAGCCTTGCTTTTGGCTATTACCTCAGCACGCAGGGTTTCGGAGCTACAGGCTCTCATGGCTGTGCAACCATTCATCATTTTCCATCAGGACAGGGTTTCCTTATGAACCAACCCTACCTTCATGCCAAAGGTAGTATCCAGTGTGGCTTTGAATCAGACTATTCCTTTACCTACCTTTTATCCAAATCCACAGAACAAAGGGAAGAGGCTACTACACTCCTTGGACATTCACAGGCAACTTCGTTATTACTTGGACAGAACAAAGTCATTCAGGAAATCTGAGCAGCTCTTTGTGTCCTATGCTACAGGTGCTCAAGGAAAGGCTATTTCCAAACAGACTATTTCAAAATGGATAGCCCACTGCATACACTTTTGTTATTCATTTCATGGAAAATCAGTGCCTGTATACATCAGATCCCACTCCACCAGGGCTACAGCTACCTCAGCAGCTTTCCTCAGGGGGGTCCCTACCAAGGACATTTTGGAAGCAGCTACTTGGAGTTCAGTGCACACTTTCACCAAGCACTACCACCTTCCACTATACTCAAAATCTAGAGCGGGCTTTGCCACAGCAGTCCTGCAGGGCATTCTAGCCCCTCCTAATTCCGCTTAGTTCCAGCCACCCTTACTTAGCTTTGGGAGTCTACCCAAGTGTGATGACTGCAGCTGTATGCACGATGAACATAGTACAGTTTTGTACCTACCATAAATAAAAAAACTGAAACAAGTGGCAGTTCTCGAAACCAGTAATCCGAATAAGAATGCCAAGGACCACGGACTAAACTCCTCTCAATTGTTACAAGACCAAATGCTCCACAGAAAAAACAAGTGTAAATTAACGCTTTTATTCACAAAATACACACGCGTTTTCGTCCTACACAAAGGACTTCATCAGACAAACTACTTTAATTCCCATCAGTTTAAATAGTTTACCCAAGCTAAAAATTTATTCCTAGGTCCAGTAAAATCCCTACTTTAAAATCAAATTGACGAATCACACTGCACATCCCATAAATATTAATGCCTATCTCTTAAAGTGCCTTATACATTAAATTACTATTACCCTGTTATACATTTATCTAATATTCTAAGTACTGTTTAAATATACAATATATAAATATATAAATAAATAATTTAAAAAGACCTTACATTTCATATTAAAATGATTATGAAGTTTAAAAATCATATTAATTCAAAAAACAGTAGAACAGTTAGGTTCAGATGATTAGTTGACAGGTTTCTATATTTCTTATGTATGTTACCCCCTCTAGTGTCCATATATTTAATTGCCTTGAATTTTGTTAGCTCTCAGTTTGAGAAGTGGGGAAATGGTTATAAATTCATTCATTCTAGGTTTTGTACTTGCATCGAGGTTGACCTGCCACCAAAGTTCTTTACTTTCTAAGATTTCTTCCCACAGGCCACCTCTTATGTCAAGTTTAATTTGATCCAGTACAAAAAATACATATTTAAATTCAGTACAATTAATGGAATGTTTAAAGAGTGCATTTGTGTGTTTCCCTTTTGTAATGTCATATGTGTGCTCGTATATCTTTCTCTTCAAATGCCTCTCAGTCTTCCCCACATAGAAAGATTGACATTTCTGACATATGACAAGATATACCACACCTTTACTTTCACAATTGTAAAAACCACTACTGCTTAACCATCTTTTTCTACTCTCAATGTAAACTTCCCCTTTATTAATAATGTATGGACACTGCTGGCACCTACCACACTTATATGTTCCCACCTTATTCCTATCACCTTTGTGTTTATTACATACTTTCCTTTCTAATATGTTCTTTAAGTTTTGAGAATTTTTATAAACTATTTTTGGTTGTATGTTTGTGACTTCCTCCATATCCGTCAAGATAGAAAATTTATTCCACTCTATACTCAAGAAATCCTTCATCCTTTGATTAGAAGCATTATATTCCACCACTAAACTTCTTGTATATATTTCCTGATTGTTATTATTCTTATTCAAACCAGGGTTGGAATTTTTGCTCTCAACATTGGTTCCCCTACCCCGTTTTTGAAAATTTTCCCCACCTGGTTGAATCCCAAAATCATTGAACCCCATACCCTCCAGTGGTGGAAATTCTTTATTGTATAACTCATCTTCCCATACATCTTCCTTCCTATTAACATACCCACCTTTATTTCTAAAATAATTGTTGTTCCATTTCCTTTTAAAACCACTTGAATTGTAACCTTGATTTAAAGGTTTAGGGTAACTTATATTGTTCTCATATTCATTGATGTCCCTATTTAACTTCCCTATCTTACGCTGTATAATGTTCTCACATTTAACATCAATGTCCCTCCTAATGTTGAAGTATTTGTCTCTTTCTTCTTTAATACTGAAAATTAAATCCGCTTTAATACTTTTGTCCAGTTCATCAGTCTCCTTCCCCAACTCATGTTGCTTACTTTCGTTTTCCTCTATTATTACTTTCATAATTTCTAAACCACAGTTGTTAAATACTTTCAACAAGCTTTCATGAAAATGTGAACCAATTGTTACATTATTAGGGTATTTGTAAACCCTCAAACCCTTAGGGACTATCTCCCTTCTTAGACACTCTTTCAGATAAGCATTTTCGACACTATATGTCCTATATTTCATCATGCTATTATATAGTTTGTCAATTTTAACTAAATACGTGCTGCCATTAACATGGCCATAATCATATTTCTTATTATTGTTGGCATTGTTGAAAATAAAGTCTTTTTTAAGCCATTCTTCAATAGTTTTGCTAGTTTCATTATTTGTGACAGTACCTTTCTGTGAAACCCCAGAAACAATCGTTCTGGGTTTAGTCCCGAGTTCGTAAAAAGTATCTCTTCTCGCCTCCGTGTCGTTAAATCCTTCTTCCAAAATTCTGGGGGTTTCCATAGGATTAAAGTCAGTCTTTGCGATGTCTACATTGAGAGTAGAAAAAGATGGTTAAGCAGTAGTGGTTTTTACAATTGTGAAAGTAAAGGTGTGGTATATCTTGTTATATGTCAGAAATGTCAATCTTTCTATGTGGGAAGACTGAGAGGCATTTGAAGAGAAGGATATACGAGCACACATATGACATTATAAAAGGGAAACACACAAATGCACTCTTTAAACATTCCATTAATTGTACTGAATTTAAATATGTATTTTTTGCACTGGATCAAATTAAACCTGACATAGGAGGTGGCCTGTGGGAAGAAATCTTAGAAAGTAAAGAACTTTGGTGGCAGGTCAACCTCGATGCAAGTACAAAACCTGGAATGAATGAATTTATAACCATTTCCCCACTTCTCAAACAGAGAGCTAACAACATTTAACTAAATTCAAGGCAATTAAATATATGGACACTAGAGGGGGTAACATACATAAGAAATATAGAAACCTGCCAACTAATCATCTGAACCTAACTGTTCTACTGTTTTTTGAATTAATATCAGTTTTAAACTTCATAATCATTTTAATATGAAATGTAAGGTCTTTTTAAATTATTTATTTATATATTTATATATTGTATATTTAAACAGTACTTAGAATATTAGATAAATGTATAACAGGGTAATAGTAATTTAATGTATAAGGCACTTTAAGAGATAGGCATTAATATTTATGGGATGTGCAGTGTGATTCGTCAATTTGATTTTAAAGTAGGGATTTTACTGGACCTAGGAATACATTTTTAGCTTGGGTAAACTATTTAAACTGATGGGAATTAAAGTACTTTGTCTGATGAAGTCCTTTGTGTAGGACGAAAACGCGTGTGTATTTTGTGAATAAAAGCGTTAATTTACACTTGGTTTTTCTGTGGAGCATTTGGTCTTGTAACAACTGAGAGGAGTTTAGTCCGTGGTCCTTGGCATTCTTATTCGGATTACCTACCATAAATGTAGATGTTCGAGTGCGCATACAGCTGCAGTCCAGGTTACCCTCCCTCCATCCCCTCTTAGGACAGGGCTTATGACAAACACCTTTAACATACAACCTATTTGGGGTATTCCTTTATGGTGTATTTGCTTGCAACTCCTGTTTTTGATTTATATACTTATATATGTTTGCATAACATCATGTATTGCCTTCCATTCTGGGGGCACCTGACATCTGGGGCAAGAAAAACTGAAGAAAATGGCGTCGGCTGCCTCTTTTATACCCCTGCCGCACTGACGTCGGGGAAGAAGCGACGCCGGACCTAGACTTCGGAATTCAGCCGACTGAGGACCCGCCTGACGGCAGGATAACCCAAGTGTGATGACTGCAGCTGTATGCGCACTCGAACATCTACATTTATGGTAGGTACAAAACTGTACTTTTTATCTGCACAGGACTAAAAAATTTTGAAAATCAGACCAATTATTTGTTTCCTTTTCAAACACAAATAAAGGCTTTGCCTGTTTCTAAGGTCACTTTGTCTAAATGGCTTTCAGACTGCATTGCATTTGCTTACAAAGCGGCTGGCTAACAGTTACCAGCCAAAGTAAAAGGCCATTCAACCAGAGCAGTTTCTACTTCATATGCCTTTAGATCTAAACTCCCAATTGATACCATTTGTGCAGCAGCTACTTGGGCAAGACCTCATACTTTTGTCACTCATTACGAATTGGATTTGGCCTCCCGGGACAGGTCATCCTTTGGGTCCACTGTGCTGAAGAGTCTCTTCGCTTGAGCCACCCAGGATAAAGGTGCTAGGGACGCTGTCCCATCCAGCAAGAATTACGGTGAGATAGAACTACATAACATAAAGACGTTATGTACTTGTACCTCCCAAAACATTCCATGTTTGTAGACCATCTCGCCTACATTCTTGCCTCCCACCCACCTTCCCCCTTCCTGTTTCCTGGTGGACTATACATTATGCTGTCTGACCTGGTTGAAGTTGTCTGTCAACCTGGCATGGATGGTAATACAGAGTGTTCTGTTTGTATGTACATAGTTATTGAGTGTTTACTGACTATTGTGTACTTATTTACTTTCTTGCAAACAAGATCTGGGGAATTGCCGTGAGATACCATGGGATAGGGGTTAGCCATGAGCCAGTAAAAGCTCTTGAGCTTTAGTATCGGCCGAGTCATAGCCGAGTATCGACTCTGAACCCATCCAGGAAGAATGTAGGCGAGATGGACTACAAACATGGAATGTTATGGCAAGTACATAACTTCTTTTTAGTGCCAAGAAGGGTACCTAAAGGACTTTGTCTTTGGAAATATCCTAATGAACTAGAAAAATAGTTATGAAATTTACAAAGATTTAATTTCTTTATTTGATAGAACTAGATTTGATTTAATGGACATTATTATAAAACATAATCAAATGATTGGGCGGCACAGTGGTGCAGCGTTTACGCTTGTCGCCACAGCAAGAGGGGTTCTCTGTTTCATTCTCGCTGGGTGCCTTCTGTGTGGAGTTTGCATGTTCTCCCTGTGTTGTTTCCCTGGGTAATCCGGGTCCCACATTCCAAAGACATGCATCTGATCTGAGCATGGCCTCCGCTGAAAACAGGCTCTGTGGAACCTAGTCGGACTTTCCCGGTCAACAAATGTTAAATAAAAAATAAAAAAATAAAATGATGGATCAACTTTTGGATGATATTAACCAATTAAATTGTTAAGTTATATATGATATATTATTTGAATTTCATGTTTCGGATTCCTGCAAATTGTTTAATGAAGTGGATAACGTGTGTGATTCTGTCAAATAATATAAATATAAGAAATTAGCCAGAGACCAGAAGGAGTACAATACAAGGAGGGTGTACCCTCTGAACACAGCACTTAACCAGATGTCAGCATATTCCAGTCACACTGTTGCTCATTCTAACATTCCAGATAACTTTAGTATGTGATGAATCTGAGGATTTTTTTACAACCACCACAAGTGAGACCATCTTTGAGAACAGCAAATCAGTAACCCCACACTCAGGGAGGATATTTTTACAACAGAAAGTACATGAACCATCAGAAGAAGAGTTATCATCAGAATGCTCTTTCTCACACTGAGATGAATTGAACTTCAGTGAATTGTTGGATTTTACATACTGCAGTGGTGTCACTGATACAAAGATGGGGAATATTGATGAAGAGTGCAGTTCAGGAAGGTACTGAGCATATACAGACTGGTGGAGATTTTAAAATGTTTAATTATAGACATTTTTTGATTTCTCCTGTTCATGTTAATATTTTTAAAAGGGAAGATATTTAGTTTGTCTCTTCCATGAAAGCAGAGATAGCATGTACTGCAATTGTTTGTTTAATAGGGAATTTAATTTGGCTTTGATCATGAATAATAACAATATCTCTGAGGTATATAGGTTTAAGAGGTCTAGCCCATTCAACCCTAAATTATATCCCTCTGTTAATCTTTTTGAAAAATTGTGTGAAAATGAATTTAGGGATATATGGTTTTAATTTATCTAAGGATAAATGTACTTTGTTATTTGATATCAGTCGTGACAGGTCACTTCACCTTATAAAGCCTAATAAAGAAGAAGGCCTTGCCATTATGTCTTCCTTTGATTAGTTACTTCTTAATAAGAATTTTTATTCATGTGTTTCTAAGCACAAAGTTAATATTCCTTATGCTAACATTCAATGCATTTTAAGAGCTCTTTTACTGCAAGGTGTTATTCAAAAAGATTTATTTCAATTTCTACATGTCAATTTCCCTTTAATTCTTATTATTTTCAGTATTTCCAAAATACACAAAAGTGTTAAAGATCTACCACTAAGACTATTAGTGGCAGCCTGTGTGTCTATTAGAGATAATATCACAAACTGAGAAATATGAATCCAGAAACGAATAAATATAAGTGAAAGAAACGTTTTTAGTGATGCACAGAGGACAACTCCGAGCCAGCAATAACATATAAAACTTTATTAACCAGAGGTAAGCGCTTTCATTCCTAAAATTCACTGGAACTTCATCAGAACTAAAACATTAGGCTAAAACAAACATTTAAATATCCCTCCTAAGGGACACATGATAAAACAAAAGAAGCAATAGACTCACACACACTTGTAATGCTTCAATTTTAAAACTGAATTAAGATAAACAGTTACATTAAGACCAGGGTAGCTAGCTGCATTTAATTTGATCTGCCATCTCAGCTCACAAGCATCAAGATGTTCATCCATTATACCCCATTTGTGGAACAATTGTAATACCCCTTGATTTTATAAGTCACTCCTCCAACTGTAAAAGCGTTACCACAAATAATCTTGGAGCAATGTGGACAAAAAACACATTTTTAAAATTCCAAATGCTTTATGCCGTCCCCCTTGCTTTCTTACTCCTTCTAAATCATTTTTAAATGACTTGCCTCTCCTATAAACATAAAATGGTTTCTCACCAATTTTACTTAATACACTAAAGACTGTATAAAAAATACTCAATTTTTATTAATACATTTAGTAATGGCAAAACTATCCAGTGTAAATGTAGATATAAAAAACTTCCTGTTGGAACTTCCAGACTGGTCAAGTACCCTTCCCATCTCACTATTACCTTGGCCATTAATGCTCAAAATAGGGGGGGGGGGGCATTTTTCTCTTAATAATCACTTTTTTCATATTTCATTTAAAAACTCAAGAGAGTATCCTCTCTTCAAAAACATGTCCATAAGGACATCACATTCACGAAGAAAGGTATCAGGTTCAATTATCATTCTGGCCAGTCTCACCAGCTTACCTTTGACCGCTGATTTTTTTCTGATGTATAGGATGTCAACAGAAATAGTGGAGATTTGAGTTTTGAAAAAGTTGGCTTGCGATAGATATTAGAGACAAATGTTTGACTGGCTACATCTTTACTAATCTCCACATGTAAAAAATTAATTTTATATTTATTAAAACTGTGAGAAAATGAGTGAAATTGTGTGGTATTATTAGTGTAGTCTCAAAACACTTCTAATCTTTCAGGAATATCTGTCCAAAAAATAAAAATGTCATCCAAAAACGTGGTGTAGAGACACCAACTGCCTTTAAAGTCACTGTTGAGCACATATCGATCTTCCCACTCAGCCGTTACATAATTGGTGAACGTGGGGGCATATGCAGCCCCCATGGCCACATCAGTAACCTGTCTGAAAAACTGGCCCTCAAAATGAAGAAATTTGTTTTTCGATACTAATTCCATTAAGGACACCATAGCATCAACCTTCCAAGTTTCCAGGTCAGTATATTTAAAAAGTGGGTTCTCAAACCATTTAAGACCTTCCTCATGTGAAATGACTGAGAATAAACTGTGTACATCTGTTGTGACAAAATAGTATCACAGGAAAATTTAATATTGCCCAAAAGCCTCAAAAATGTCAGGAATCTTTGCAAACCTGTAAAATATTTTAAAATGTTGGACAGGTTTGCAAAGATTCCTGGCATCAAGGCAAACACCAACGTGAGTCTTGAGTCACAAGGTAGTTAGGAAAGGGAAGGAGCAATTTACATAGAAGTAAATGGAATTTGTCGGAACACTACATGCAGAATAATGTTCAAATGGATGAGTGAAATTTAAGAGAAGGTGGGAATTGAGCTATTTGTGTAAGGTTGGAGGGAGTTTATCTATTTATGTATGTATGTATGTATGTATTTACTTACATTTGCTTACTGGGAAATTCTTACTGGACACAGGTGCTTTTTGAGCATAGGCATGGGGAGAAAAGCTCCGTAGTACAATATGAGAATAAGTAAAATACAGAATTACATAATAGATAAATGAAGAACAATTGTTATACATTAAAATAGCAATCATAATATTGAACAGAGTATTTTAATATCTAACTAGAAACTAAGAATAATGCTAATATGTATTCAGATTATAATCAAATAAAGTCAAACAAATACATAAGCAGGCATTCCACTAGAATGGTGGAACAAGCTAGAAGGGCTAAGAGGAATGAAAATACTTTAAAAAGAAAACATGTACTACATGAAAATAATGGAAATGTTACAGTCTGACAGTTTTTCTTCTTTTCTACTACTGTATGTGTACCTATGTCACTTTAAAAAAAGTCATGTATAAAACACAGCAAGCGATGAATAGTGGGTAATTTATAAACTTACTTTTTTATTTAGTTATTTTAAGCAGCAAAGAACATTGAATATGTTTTTGCGGTGTGAGATGTATCTCCTTTTTTTTCTGAGAAACCAGTTCTAAAAAACATAGACATCAGATTGTAAGTAGTAATGGATGTATAGGTTCAAGCAGTCTGACCTGATCATCTGCACAGAATGTAGCATTTATACCTGGAAAATCAAAAGTGAAGTTGTTACTGAAGTGGGCCAGGTTATAATCCTGGACCACATCAGTAAATACTTTGTCACCCTCCCTAGATAGAGTGGTAAAAGTCAACAATACAAAGTGTTGGTTAAGTAATCATTAAACCAAGCAAGTGTGTGTCCCCAAAATTTAGCCAGCTGAGATGTTTGTGGTCCGTAGTGTTGAAAGTCAATTTCAGATCCATAAACAGAGCATCAGTGAATTTTCCTGAGTCCATTGGAGAGTAGATGTCACCCACAACATTGAGGAAGGAAAAAAGTGCCAGTCTGCCCTTATGCTGTGCATAGTTGCTGAGAGAATGTAATACTTAAATGCATGGCCTGCTTATAGCCAAGTTTTCCAGGAGGCTTTGAAAAGTGAAGAAGGATAAAGCTAGGGATGGGAAACAGAAAAAAAGAGAGGGTAGTCCCATATTTTCAGCTGGCAGAAACATTGTCAGACATCAGGTAGAGGTTGAAAATGTGGGTTAGTTGTTTATCAGTGAAGGAAGAGGACATCTTAAAGACGGCAGGGTGAGACATATTGTTCCAAACTTATTGTGTCTCAGGATGGGAACAGAGAATGCATTTAACTTCGTTTTTTGGAGTTTTCCTGAACAAGAAATGAGGAACTATTTTTGAGTCGGAAAAATCACTTCTCCTGCAGTAAACTCTGAGCTATTTGATATGCAGTAAACCTTGTATGGTCTTTCACACTGATATGATAACCCTAAGGTCTAATCCTTTTGTTACATCTAAGTTAATTTCAACTGTTTCTTGCAGTAAGAAAAGACTAATATGTATTTTGAGTTTGCTGAGGCTACTCCGATATTTATTTATATTTCTTAACTGGGGGTAGATAAGTGATCCACATGGACCTTCTGATGCAGCCCAGTAGCTTTTTCTGGTTACGTGACTTGCTGAGATTCAAAGAGTGGGCAAATGGAGACTAAGAGAATCAAACCATGCACTGTAGGAAACAGCTCACTAACAGCTCAGAGCCTTAATCCTTTGCAGTAACTGCAAGGTATCGCACCAAACTAGAGATTCACTGTGTCTTTTAATGAAGAATAGATATGTGTCTCCATAACCAAACATATATTATCAAAGTGGCATTTCCTTTGCCTTTTGTTATGGCAAAAAAAAATTGTTTATACCACTGTAATATATTCAGGTAGATGTGTTGTCATTTCTGCTGCTCATCTTTGTCAAGGACATATGTGAAGCTGTCATGTATCTGCTCATTTACCAGACTTTACTATCCAGATGCCCAGACTGTGATCAGAGTAGACTGTGATAGTTTGTATGATCTTGTTTGAGATGCCTTTCACCCTGTATTTGTCCTACTAACTGCTTGAGCTTTTGTTCATTTATTGTAGCACAGCCATAGGAATTCTTCTTCTTTAAAACATTATACAGGTTTAAATTCTCCCAGTCTTTTGGGTTTCTAATACCATGACAGGAACAGACCCCATTCCTAGGTCAAAGTATGATGAAATTAGTATTGTTACCATCTTTGATGTTAGCCCAAAGTGCTCTTTGCAGCACCTGCAATGTGACCAGACTCGAACTACAATTCATACAATTACATGGATTGGTAACATATCTAAATACAACTGTAAGGTACTGTAAATTCTCTTTTTATGAGACCCATTGCTCTTACTACCATTGGAACTGTCTGGGTATTTGTCTTCCACACATGTACACTTATGTGAGATACTCGGTGTAATGGTAAATCACTGAAGGAAAAATGAACTTTACAGCAGTACGTATACGCACTCATTGTCTCCTTTGCTTGGATCTGGATATGTGTTCTTATTCTATGTTTATAGCCTCCAAGTTATAATTTGTAAATATTCATAATGGTCTCAAGGTGTTTAGCAGTTAGTGCATTACAAACCATAAGTTGCAGCCTCTTTTTATAGAAGAACTGTGTATAGTAATGTTGGTTTAAATACAACATATGCCAGCTGATGCCAGAAAAGCAGTAGTAAAAGACTGACATTATGGCGCAGCTGATAACTTCACCTTACTGCAAGAGATTCTCCGGTTCAGTCCTCAGCTGAGGCTGTCTTCTGTACAGAGTCTTCATGTCTTCCCTGTGTTCATGTGGGTTTTCTCCAAGTACTCCAGTTTCCTCCCATATTCCAAAGAAGAAGAAGGTGGATTGGTACTCTAAATTAGCCATAGGTTTGTGTGTGCGTGCTTGCATGTGATATGGAAAAACAGCCATGGCAAGGCTAGCCACCTGTGGTATGAACCTTGGCTCTAGATGATTCACTGTTGAATTGATACCACATGTGAAAAAAAATGGGAAAAGGAATTGTTAATGGGTTGTAAGGGGTCCTTGAATACATTCAGATCTTCTCTTCACTACAGTCAGTCATCCAAGCCAGTTCACTTGTTATAAAATGCTGTCTTAAGTGTGCCTGTCGCAAATATTTGCCATTACAGTGAGAACTTCACAGAACTGGACAATCTTTCAATTGCATGGAGAGAGAAAAAAAAACAGAAGGAACAGGGTTTGGTTACAAGGAGTTTTACTTACAGAAATCAAATTGCACCACACACCACCACCAATGCATAAGCCACGGGATAACCCCATGCAGTACCAGTGTGGTACAAAGTAGATGTAATTCTACTGAAGGACATTGGCTTTTGATTGCAGTGCATCAGCTCTGCCTTATTACATCGCATAGAGCAACTCTCCATTTGGCAAAGTTGGCTTACAACAATGTGACAAAGATGTACCACATTATAGCTGTCAGTCCTAGAAGGGTCCATTCTGACACAGTGCTAATATTCAGCATGAGTAAGTCTCTGTGCCACATCACAGCAGCCAGTCCCTCAGAGGTCCATTTGTGTCAATGCCAGCATATATTCTCTGCACTCATACAGACTGAGCCAGAATAAATATTTAAAACAGATTCCAGTGAATCTGGTGCTGCCAGAATAGGCAAAAAAAAAAAAAAAGCAAACGCAGTCCTCAAACATAGTGTTATCAATGCAGTACTGACTTTTTTCATTAAATTTTCTGTCCAAACCTACAACGAAGAGTGCTGTTAATAACTAACTTACCTTTTGGATAATTGCAAAACGTGTTCATTTATTCTGGCAGCACAGAAGATTAAAGCTGAACTATTAACACTATACTTCCTTGTGCAGGGTTTGATTCTGTCAGCCTTCGTCTGCCTGCTGTGTGACCTTGAGCAAGTCATTTAACCAGAAAGGGTTTTGGGGCTCTTGGGCATTTGGACTAAGATTCTTAATGGTCCCCTAGACTGCATGCCTAGTAACTACAAATGAACCTATAAACGTATTAATTTATTTGTTATGAACTGTGGTACTATTGCCAAATATGTAGCTGTTGAACTATGTAAGTGAACTTCTTCAGGAATGATTTTCACTGATTAGACAAGCCACTGCAAATTACAAAATATATCAATACAGTTTGAACACTGAGGAAGTGTGAAAGAAGACCAGCAAAGGGCTACATATGTAGGCAGAATCCTGTCTGTCATGGGAATTATGTATGACAAAACAATGTTTAATTTTTTGCTTTTTTGAATTTGTAAACTTAGGTAGAGCTCTGATCATGGTAGTCTTGTGCCAATCTCATCCCGCTAATATCAGCTATATTTGTTAAAGGTATTTATTTTAAGTCAGCTATTTGCTATAGCAACAGTTTTTCATTACATGTGCAAGCTTCATGATAAATGCAGTTAGTTGTTTTCACCTTGCTGTGTAACTTGTTTTGTTTTTTGTTAACTGCATTTTACTTGCTACATCTCCTTTGCTAATTGTCCAGGTTCTACATGAACATGGCTCACAGACCCTTTGTGTTGTTATCAGCTGAGTAAAATTATCAAATTTGGCAATACACTCCTGCATTTTGTGCTGCATTATATTAATGAGAAATTTAAAAGCAAAAGTCAGCAAAACATAGTGGGAAGCAGGCACTTTACTGAAAAAGGTAATACCAGGTTTTTGTAATGTAAAAAAATTGAGATCACAATAAATCACTTCAAAACCTTTCCCGCATTTAATGTGACCTATAACCTGTACAATTCAATTGAAAAACAAACAAATCTGTTGGGGGAAAAAAAGTACAATACGCTGGTTGCATAAGTATGCAAACCCTTAAACTAATACTTTGTTGTGTGTGTGCACACACTTAAACTAATACTTTGTTGAAGCATCGTTGATTTAATTACAACATTCAGTCTTCTTGGGTACACACCTGGCATCAATTAAAAAGACCCTAATTAACCTCAAATAAATTTCAGCTGTCCTAATAGGATTTTCCTGACATTTACTCAGTTGCCTGCTCCAGCAAAAGCCATGGTTCGCAGAGGGCTTATAAAGCATCAAAGGGATCTCATTGTTGAAAGGTATCAGTTAGAAGAAGGGTACAAAAATATTTCCACAGCATTGGATATGCCATAGAACACAGTGAAGACAGTCATCAAAAAGTGGAGAAAATATGAGACAATAGTGATGTTGCAAAGAACCGGACGTCCCCCCCAAAATTGTTGAAAAGACCAGAAGAAAACTGGTCAGGGAGGCTACCAAGACACCTACAGCAACACTGAATGAGCTGCAGGAATTTCTGGGAAGTACTGGTTGTGTACTACATGTGACAACAATCTCCCGTATTCTCCTTATGTCTGGACTATGGGGTAGTGTTGCAAGACAGAAGCCTTTTCTTACACAGAAAAACATCCAGGCCTGGTTAAAATTTGCAAAACAGTGAATCAGGTCTCCCAAAACCATGTGGGAAAATGTGTTTTGGTCTGATGAGACCAAGGTTGACCTTTTTGGCCATAATTCCAAAAGGTATGTTTGGTCAAAAACAGCACTTTGCATCACCAAAGGAATACCATCCCCATGGTGCAGCATGGCAGTGGCAGTATCATGCTTTGGGTTGCCTTTCTTCAACTGGAACTGAACCTTTAGTCAAGGTGGAGGGAATTATGAACAGTTCTAAATACCAGTCACTTTTGGCCCAAAACCTTTAGGTGTCTGCTAGAAAGGTGAAGAGGAATTTCACCTTTCAGCATGACAGTGACCCCAAACATACATCCAAATCAACAAAAGAATGGCTTCACCAGAAGAAAAGTTTTGGAATGGTCTAGCCAGAGCCCAGACCTAAATTCAATAGAAAATCTGTGGGGTGACCTGACAAGGGCTGTGCACAAGAGATGCCCTCGCAGTTTGACAGATTTAGAGCGCTTTTGCAAGGAAGAGTGGGCAAATATTGCCAAGTCAAGATGTGCCATGCTGATAGACTCCTTTCCAAGAAGACTGAATGCTGTAATTAAATCGAAAGGTGCTTCAACAAAGTATTAGTTTAAGGGTGTGCACACACAATAAAGTATTAATTTAAGGGTGTGCAACCAGCGTATTGTATGTTTTTTTTTTTTATTTTTTATATTTTTTCCTCTAACAGATTTGTTTGTTTTTCAATTGAATTGTACAGGTTATAGGTTACATTAAAGGTGGGAAAAGTTTTGAAATGATTTATTGGGGTCTCACTTTTTTATATAAAAAAATCTGGCATTTTAACAGGGGTGTGTAAACATTTTATATCCACTGTACTCGGCAGTGAGCAAACAAGACAGATGAGCAATTATTGATTGATTGATTGCCATTTGTTTACCGGGACAGTCCAGTGGGCCGAAAGATCCCATTTTCAATGGAAGCCCAGGGAGAAAAATCTCCATACATAAAATTCAGTAACATATACAATAACAAAGTGAACATTTAAACAACAAAAACTTTTTACAAAAAGTTGGTTAAGAGTTTACAAGTAAATTTGAACGAGTAAAAATCAATGAAATATAGTTGTCCATAGATATATACAAGAGTGATATAAGCAGAAAGGACTGGAAAAAGTTAGAGTAGAGAAGAGAAGGTGTGAAGAGATTAGGTTAAGAGTTAGATATTAGGGATAGTGTTAAGTTAGAGATAGAAGAGGAAAATTGGAACAGTTACAAGGTATCAATAAGATATTTGAGGAGACTTTATTTTATGGGAGTAAATATGAAAGTGAGAGGGTGAGAGTAAGAGAGAGGTTAGGTTATGGAAGGAGGAGGCTTGGTGCAAGTGCATCTCCAGTTGGTAGAGAGGTATCCATGCAGTGATGTTTTGAAAGAAGCATAACTGAGTGTTCCAAATTGCTAGAGGGATGCCATTCCAAGCTTTGGCTACAAGACAAGAGTAACGTAGTTGGCCAGCAGGTAGATTGGATGCACAAGTTTGTAAGAGATGTAGGTTTTCAGATCTGAGAGACCTGTTGGGATGATGGTGGGTGAATAGTGAGTTTAGGGCTGGACAGTTTGAAAATTATTTTGTGGACAGTGGTTAGTTGCAGATAGGTGAGGTAGTGGGAGAGTTCAAGCCAGTTTAGAGAGTGTAAGGACATGCAGTGGTGTGTAGAGTGTCTAGTGCTTGTGGCAAACTTAGCAATTTTTATTATAGTATATTTCAAGATTTGTTTTTATGTAGGATAGTGGGTTGGTAAATAAAGGGGCCCCATAGATAAGAGAGGGAAGTAGATAGGTGGAAGAGATATTTGTTTTGTGGTAGGGGAGAGGAGATGTTTATGCCTGTAGAGGGCACCCAATTTTTGGTGTGCTTTTTTAATAATGTTCTGTATGTGTAGGCCACATTTTAGGTTATCACCATTACTCCTAGCAGTTTAATATGGCTGACAACTTCAGTGTTAGTCTTGATTTGGAACAGTATGGTAAAATGTGATTTGTTGATAGAGATACTTTTTTTTAGGGGTGAATAAAATAAGCTTGGTTTTGTTAGGATTTAGAGACAGATGGTTATTGCATAGTCTGGATTCTACAGATTGAAATGCAGCTTGTGTGATTTTTAGAAGGTCTGATGTAGTGTCTGAAGAGCATATGATAGTGGAGTTATCTGCATATTGAATGAGTGACCCTTGGGTGAAGGAAGAGTGAAGATTATTAATAAATGTACTGAAAAGGAGTGGTCCTAAGATGGAGCTTTGGGGAACACAGGTGGAATTGGAAAGATATGGTGATAGAGAATTTTGCCATTTCACTGCCTGTTCGCTGTCTGATAAGTAACTTGAAAACCAGTTAAGAGAGGGAGTAGATAGACCAGTAAGCGAAAGCTGGGTAAGAAGAAGGAATGAGAGATTGTATCAAAGGGTTTGGATAAGTCGAGGAATAGTGAGGATGCAATTTTACCAGAGTCGTGAGGTTTGTTGACAGTGTCCAAAAAGGATATTAAGGCTGTTGTGGTACTGTGGTCTGATCTGAATATATGTTGAGTTGGGGATAGGATCTGGTTATCAAGTAGGAAGTGTAGAAGAAGCTGCATATGAATGCATTTTTCAAGAAGTTTAGAGATAGGACATAGAATAGCTATAGGATGGAAGTTTGAGATATCAGTTGAGCTACCACCTGTATGCAGGGGTAGAATCAAGGCTATTTTCCAAAGTTTTCGGATGCAAGATTCTTGGATGGATCTGTTAATGAGTATACTAATAGGGTAGGCAATTGCTTCAGCAACGAGTTTTAGGTATGGAATTAGGGAGTGGAGAAAAAAATAACTGGAGTGCACTTTGAGCTAAGAGGATTAGGAAAAATCTCAGTTAAGTTTTGAGTTTAAGATTGACATTGGCATAATGTGCATTAAAAATGTGCATGCTGAAATTCCAGGGTCTTATCTATGTACCTCAAACACAGTAGCAGAGCTATAGTTGCAAATGATAAATGATGGAAGTATATGTGAAGTTCAGTGGTGTACTATAACTGATTACTGTACCTTGGAGTAGGGGGAATAGTCTTAATGTTAGTAAAGCAAATTGAACTGGGGGCTGTGTTCAGGTGATTGGAGAAACGGACTGTTACAACGGGAAATGAAATGGCAGCTTAAGTTAGATGCTGCGAGTACACCAGGACTGAATGACAATATTTTGATTGTGAGTGAGCTGCTGCGGACAAGAGCAGCTCGCATCTGACTGTTTAATAGTTTGACAGGCTTATTACTGTGACCATATTGGGTTTTGAACTAATTGCCATCGTAAGTTTATGAATGGGCTTTTGCTGTTAGCACTTTATGCCTTTAAACTGTAAGTGCGTTTAAATTTTAAGATCTGACGATTTGTGGTTGTAAAGGGGTATGTTAAGAACAGCTGATTTCATTCAAGCATTTTAATGTAAGTTGTAGTTCTTCCTTCACAGTTCTGAAGATGTCAAGACATGACGAAAGCACTTAACTGTGGAGAGTTTTTACTTTTTATTTTTCAGAAAGTTTTTATTCTGTTGTTGCTACTGCAGTGTTTGTTTTATTGGCTTTATTAAATGTGATTTGGGAGAGAGCTTTGGGCGGCCTGGTTCTTGTTTTGTTTGGGATATATATATATATATATATATATATATATATATATATATATATATTTATTTATTGGTGTCCTCATTTCTTGTAAAGAGACTCAAAATGCTTTGTTGTAGTCTGCAAAAGTATTGTCTGTCCATCCATCCATTTTTCTGTACATTCATGCAACTCGGGGTCAAAAGGCTAGAACCTTTTTCAGCAAGCATGCAGTGGATTGCAGACACCATGAAGGAAAAAATGTCATTGTGAATACTTACTCTGTTATGCAAAATCTCCTGCATAAAGTCAGTGCAGTAAAATTAACACTACTGGCTTATTTAGCAAGAGACTTCACAGTAAAAACAGAACTGTAGTACTATTCTGATTGGTTCGGTATGATGATGGGTGCATATATTGCTACAGTAGACTTCCTTATTTAACAAACATATTATTGACAAATAGAAGCTATAAAACTTTGGAGGCACTTATGAGTAACAGGGTGTTGATGTTTCTTTATTTTTCCCTGAAACTAAACACTATTATAAGTAAAACGTATTTCGACAAATACAGGCTACTGTGCCTCTGTCATACTTCACAAAACAACTTGGAAAGTTTTGAGTTTTTTAAGTGCATGTGCACATATTATTTTGGTTGTTTTCGAGTATACCGTACAATAATCTCCACCCAATATCCACCCTTCCTGTCCATTTCCTCGCTGTCATGGTAATTATAAATAAATAGCATTCAGAATAGTGTTAAGCAGCCTACATACATTTTAAAAAGCAATGAAGATAAAATGTTTCAGTAACAGACTGATAAAATAATTTTTATTATTTATTTTGCATGAAAATTGTGAAATTAAACTGCTTCTTAAAGAAGTAAGTTGTTGGTACTGCCCCTTAAACCTTACCTCACTTTTGCTATTAAAACAAAATTGCAACGTACCTAACTTCCATGGGGAAAGAAAAGTGGAGATGGCAGTCCCTTTTACATCCAGTTCTGGTGTCTTCTCTTCATAAAAAATGCAGCAAGTAGATACCCTGCTTTTTAAAACAAATCTTTCACTGTACAACTGCACACAATGTTTTGTATCAATTTTGTGTGTTGTGGAGATATTTATATTGTATAAAACTAGAGCTGTTGCCCTTCTAACCCCTTGCTTTTTATTAAAAAATGTATGTGACAGCAGCAGGGTGTTAAGGGAAGGGGGTCTGATAGCTCTCCTTACAAGCAGTACAGAAGATGTCAGTATCTGATCATGTAATTTATAAGATAAAGGAGTTATTTGCTGTGGATGAATAATTCTACATTTACTTCCCTTCACCCCCAACAATGCATGGACGTTTGTGTGAGGTATTCGTCCTTAGTATAACCACCATCCTTAGACTCTGCAGAAAGCAGTATCTAATGCTGTGTGTAGCTAAACGCAAAAGCTGCCAGCCGTGTGCTGTTTGCTTGAGGTCATCTACCATGTAATACACTGTTCATTTGAAGCAAAGGAAACCATGCGGTTAAATACAGTTTATGTTTTTAAGGCGATAGTTACTTTACTGGATTCTACTCCTGATCAGCTGTAATTATATTAAACACGTCCCTATTTTTATACATAGTGGGTAGTCTGGTCTAGGGTTGTATATAGATATAAATATATAAATACAGTAACAGTGATTTAATATTAATAAGCAACTTGACACTTGTAGCATATACTTTTATATAAATGACTTGCATATGGTCAGTAGTAATATGCTTTCAGTATTCAAAACTTTTTTTTTTTTGTAAGACTGGTTAGGGGAGAAGACATCCCCCTTTAAAAACAGTGAATTCACATCTCTGAAAGACTGTGTTTGTTGCTTATAAGGTGAGCTGCCACATAGTTAACCTCATTCTTTTATTTAAAAATTACATTTGCGAGCTTCCTCACAATAAATATTGTATTATTTTTTTAATATTGCTGCATGATTGGCTTTATGTAAAGTAAAACAGGGGAATGGGGTGGGGGTAGCAGTCCCCTCCACCTTTTGCATGCAGTGCAGCTACATCACTGAAACAGATTGATAGTAGTGCTGGCATCATCTTAACTCCCAACTTCTCTTAAAAAGTAAAAAAGAAAAAAAGACTGAAAATGATTACTGAGATTGCAGTCAAATGGTAAATACTATGAACCCCTTAATCAAAAGACATGCCGCTGGCGTTTTAAATCAGGTTTGAGCAGTGCATATTCAATTGTAATAGCATCCATAGTGTTAGGAGCTGGATGACTGTGTTGTTGCTGCTTGTAGAAAATGATACAAGAGTTACAGGTAGGTAGGAAAGGTAAGGTTTCCACCCAGTGGGGCATGACTGATTCAACTACTTTTGGAAAACCGCATATGCTATGATTTTAAATTGTCAGTATTTAAGTGATGTGCTCCCCTCGCCACACACATGCATGCAATACATTTGTGTAGTTTGAATAATTTTGAGTAGATATGTTTTTATTTTCTTAAATGCAGTGTACTTTTCGGGAATTAAGTCGACTTGGTAGTAAGGCTGGACCCTGTAGTTGGCATAATACAGCAATCGGTGTTGGCCCAAGTGAGGTCCAGTAGAATTATCAGTCACCTTTACTTTAACTGTTACATAAAACAATGCAAGTCAAAGGTTCCCATTGTAGCTCAACTAGGCATACCATAAATTGTGACATATTATCCAGTTAAGTCTACATAAACACCAACCCAATAATTCAAATCTCATTCTAACAGTAAGCAGCAATTAGATTTGTACCCTTCAGCACACAAATATGGTACAAGTATAAATCTACAAACATCAGCAGGCAGCATAAAACACACTTGATACATAGTGACATTAAGCACTCAAGCAACAGTTGTCTCAAAAAGAAAATACACAAGGATAACTTAAACCACTCAGTGGCCACATTCCAGGCTGAAATAAAAAAATGAAGTATCTCCTGTGGTAACAAAGAAGGTAGGATCAAATTATTTTATTTGTTTTTATGTATTCTTTGGTAACTGAACCAGTAGACTGATCTATGAGGACCAGTTTCAGCCACAAATTACCTTAAATATCCCTACAAGCTAAAACAATTTTCTCCTTTTCAGGTACTTCTGTATTTGAGCAACTGATGTCTGTCTGCAAAACTGATCCATCATCCAGAAAGAGAAAAATAGTTGACAGAGGTAGTAGCAAGAAACTGGTCTTTGATTAAACCAGTGTATTGCAGAGGCAGCCATTCTCAGACTTAAATGTAGTAATTTCCTTTAACCTACCACTTGTTGTCAGCTTCTTTTCTTCTGTGTGTGTCACTGTATGACACCGTGTGCAGCATACCATCACCAACAAACTCTCCAATTGCTGAAAGAAGAGGAGAATGCAGATGCAGCCCCACGCTTCCCATGGAGTCAAAACTTGATCAGAGATGGAATGCGAAAGCCGGTCACAGTTCACAACTTTCCTTAGTTATTTCTAAAGCACAGCTACATTTGGAACAGCAGAAGATGGAGATCTTAAAAGGCGTCTGTAGTGCAGGAAAAGAAGGGCTGTCGCCCCACCCCCACGTAAGACATACTTACATGGACAGGTCAGAAAGAGTTAATGAGACTACATTGCTGTTATACGGTAGCATTAAGATGCATTCTTAGCACACAGTCATGTAAATTAAAGATTTTTCCATTGTCTGCAGTACCACTGCACTGAAAAAAGTTTGTGTTTGCATACTGCTTATGCCTGCTGATGTCACTGAGCCGCACGATTTAGCTAGAGGAGAACGGGAAGGTTAAGAATGTTTGGGGTCAAACAGAACTGAAAAATGAATTGGTTTTCTTGATGGATATGGACAATTAGAAGGGAGAATAGAAAGTTAAAAAGTATGACGGGACCTCGCTGAAATTTGAGGAGGTCTGGCAGATGATATACATTTCCATATGCTGACATAACTGATGAAAGCTCTAGTCTTGTACTTCCTTCCCTGTGGGTGACCAGTCGTTTGAAGTAAGGCAGCTTGCAAGTGGGTACACATTTCGTAGAAGGTAGTCACTGTCCCTGTACCAAAGGTGTACCTTGGCCTAAGCATCTGCTGTCTCCCTTTGTAGAGATCCCCTCGTTAAATTTAATTCTAACTTCTCTTCATCCATTTAATCTGACCTTCTGTCATACCCTTAGTCAGTAAAGTGTTTTTTTTTCATTTATTTCCCTTTCAGTCACATTTTGTGCATGTTACTGACTGCAGGAATAAACAATATTAATTAATGCCTTTTTAAATCATTTTGTAACTATGCTTATTTCAGCAATATTGTTTTGCTGTGAGATATGTTATTGTTTGTTGCATGGTTGTGTGTGCTTCATGTTTTTTGTTTGAAATGTGAAGACATAGCTTGATTTTGTGAAAAAGTTTAGGATGCAGTCATTGAAACTTTAGAGTACAAACCTCCAGAGTGCCAGTAAAGTAAGTATGTTAAGGAAGGCCTGATAGTAAAACCAAAATTCAGATACTCTTTTCCACATAGTGGAAAGATAAGATTCACTAGAAAGGACACTGATGCTGGAAAAGGTTGAAGGCAAAATAAGTGGGAGGCAGAGGCTAAGATGGATGGACAACAGTACAGCATTAATGAAGTAATAAATATGAATTTGCAAGAACTTAGAGGCAAGTTGTTGACAGGCAGATCTGGTATACTAAAGTCCCTTAAGTCATGGAAGAGTCAAACTCAAACTAAGCAACTAAACAGCAGCAACAATGCACAAGAGATTGATGATGTCACCTGAGTCGCATAGCATCTTAAAAATGTCAAATGTTCCATTCATTTTCACTAAAGTTGGCCTAATAGGCATGCTTTTATGATCATGTCACTAAAATCAGCATTAAACTACAACCAGAAAACATACTTAAATTTAACCGTACACAAACTGTGTAACTGTGGCAACACAACAAAAGCAGATCAGAAAACTCATACTCATCCGGTAGAACTGCAATCCATCTCATAATTCAGAACACACTGAACTATAAACAAAGTTTGCGTATGTAATAATAACAGCACAGCAAGTAAGAATTATGCAGACCATACCATTGTAAAAAAATGTAAAAACATATAACACTTCTACTAAGCACGTACAAAAAGTGATGTCTTTCAGACAACTATATGGCAAAGTATAAGTTTTTACATTTCTTTTATACAGTCTGATGAAGTAGCTTCTGTGAGAGTAGGATGCTCTACCCCAGCATTCTCTTCTTTATATATATGTATGTATATATATATATATATATATATATATATATATATATATATATATATATATATATATATTGATTCCATGGTTGCACAACAATGACCAAAAAGAAATAAATACATCTGCTATAGAAGTCGACAGTAAAATGGTTGATGACTGCAGGCATTGACAAATTGTGCATTGCACTAAAGGTGACATCTCCATGTGTGTACTTCAAAACCATTGCTTGATAAAATGAACATCAAACAGCGTCAGTGGTGCAACTGGTAGCACACTTGTTTTTGGTGCAGAAGGCTGTGTGTGCATTTCACATACCAGGTAGATACATACGGGGGTGCTGCACTCCTGAGTCTGTTGTCCTTTGGATAAGAAATTAAACTGAGAGCTTGAGTTTTGTGTAGCTCAGGTAGATGTAAAGGATTCAACAGAAAAGAGTAGGGTCCTTTATTTATACAAAGAAAACAGTATTTTTACAGAACATATTACCATAATATTCACATATTTACAAACTATCATTTTCCATATCCATCTTTTACTTATAATGCATTCATATTTTTTTATATCAGATTTCTATCTTTATTAGAACCTAGTTCTTTTTCCATGGCCACCATCTAGTTTTATTCACCATTACAGACAAAATTTATTTTGCATTAAACATCATTTCATTTTTCTTTTCATTCCATACAACCCATATAACGAACATTTTTATCAATTCTTTTAATATATTTTTAAATTACTCTATATTTGTAATAGTCATATTTAATCATATCAATGTTTATCTTAACTATTTTTTCAATAATTTCAAAATAATTTATTTACACAACTTTTCCTATAGTTTTATCAATCTTTACATTTCAGAAAATGTGTTCAGTAGTTTCCTGTTCACCACAATATAATCATATTATTTCACGTTTCTTTTTATATGGCATATTCCATTTACTGGTAATTTATTACCAATCTCTACAAAAATTCTTGGCAGTCTATTTTTATTGTAACATTTATTTCTTATTTTTTAGCTTTAATTTTTCCTTTTGCTAACTTTCCCCATGGTTTAACAAAATAATAATGTATCATTATATTGTTGTGCCACAGTTTTCTCTCCTTTTCTTTTTCATCAGTTTCTATTTTCTACATTAATATGTTTTCTTGGTAACATTTCATTTATTCATTTTTACGTTATTTTTCTCTTTTACTTCCTTGTACCGTATTGCAAAATTGTTTATACTTGTATTTAAATATTCTTGTAACTAAACTTTCTTCCTTTGCATTTATCCACTTTAACACCTTAAATAAATTTAGAGAAGCAACATATACCATTGGTTTAATTAACTCTTAAGACCCATCCTTTATTCAAACAAAATTCCTCTTTTAACTGGATTCAGTCTAGAATCCCATATGAATGAAAAAAAATGTCTGTAGTAGTTCTTTTTCCAGTATCATTGGTAGCACACATACACATGCTAAATATGCTATTTTCCTATTAAAACGATGTCTATCAAACTTTTTTCTAAATGATAGTCTAGGTTTTCCAAAAAGGCAGTCTTCTTTTAACTCTTCTATTATCTTTTCCCATTGTACCCTACTTAGAATCTAATTTTAGATCTAAAACAGAAATTTCATTCATTGTAAACAGTATTCCTCCTATGTTAACCATATCTCCTAACCCTTTACTTTTCTCTTAGTTTAAAGTCATCCCTATTGCTTCTTAACGTTCATTTAAATAACACATTTCTTCTTTTGTCCATATCATTTTTTGCAGTTACTGTAATATCATCTGCATAAGTTAACAAGACTGGGATTCTTAAGCCTTCAGGCATTATATACTCTGCTTCCTTCATTCTATAATTTATTTCACATACCCTTTGCTTTAACTATGAATGTAATTGTATACAACTCATTGGGCATCCCTGTCTCACACCCCTCCTAATTTGTACTTCTTTACTTAGCCAACCATTTACCCAAATTTTTAGTTATTTCTATAAGCAGACATATGTAATTTCTTGATTTTCTTGCATGTATTGTAATCTTTCATTATCGCCTATAACATTCCATATCATATTGTATCAAATGCCCTATTAAGATCACCTGTCAGATGTTTAGCTTTTTCTCCTCTATTTATATTATCCTCGATCTCTCTTTACTATTGTTAATAATTCTTGACATCTCTTCACTTTTATGCTGTACATACTGTATATTATAATATTTTTCATCTTTGTTTCAAATTTCTTCTGTAATATTTTCATACAAATCCTATAATTATTATTGTTCAGTACTATCCATCTCCAGTGTTTCACAATATTTTGTCTTTCTTCCAGATAAATTTAAGTATCCCACTGCATAATTCTTTATACATAAAATTTGACATTCATTCATAATCATTAAAAAAATGTTCTTTTGCCATTACATCAAGTTTGTATATATTTCATATCATGTTCCTTCTGGCCCTGCAGCCAAGTCTGTATTCACTTGCCCTAATACTTTTATGTAATTCATACAAACAAATCTCCTTTTTGAATTCTTTATTTTCTTGTTCTGAAAACTTTTTTACTTCTGCTATTATTTGTAATTTTTTCTTTTCTTTAAACATCTGTTGTTCATATTCAACAACAATATTCATATTTTTTTTCCTGAGTTCTGTTTCTCCTTTTGTATTTTTCTTTTCCCTCATTACACTGCTATCTTCCTTTACTGTCTACTTAAGTATACAGAAACTTCTATTTTTTAAAAAATATACTTGTTTTTATAGTAGCTGTTAATTTTTTCTTGATTTTTATATAATTCTTTCTCATTCTCAAACTACTCTATCATTGCTTTCTAAATATTCCAGTGCATCTGTGTACATTTTTATACTTTTATTTATCTACTTATCTTACATCATATAGCCACTGTAAATAACATTTTTTTATTTTAAAATTACTCTACTGTTTAGACCAATCTTTATAAAATGTTCTTGTAATACGATCTCTCCATAACTTCATTGTTAATCTCGCTCTTTCTTTGTTCTGTATTTTCTCATTTAACCTTTTTATTCCTTTGCCTATTTTAATATATTCCTTATTTTCCTTTATCTCTTTCCATATTGCTAAATGATCCAAAAAACCTGTTTCACTTGATTCTCCTTCTGTTATGCTTAGTCCGATATTATAAAATAAATCACTTTCAGTTCTTTAGGTGCCCCTTCTATAAATCTATGAATTTATATCCCAGACTATTAATTTACCACATTTCATAACTTTTAATATTTTCTTACATCGTTTCCTTTCTTTTTTGTTTACCTCTTACATCACAATTAAAATTTCTTGTCAATATAATTTTCATATCTACTACTACATAAGCTAGAATCTGATGAAATAAACTTTCTCTTTCTTTGCAAGTAACATTAGCATATAATTCTATTATTCTGTATACTTGTTTTCATTTTAAGTCCACAGTAGTTAATTTTCCCATTCTTACTAAAGTTATTTTTAGTAATGTAACTGTATTTCTATAAAATATTCCTATTCCAGAACATCGATCATTTCCCAAATTCTCTCCCCCGTAATCTATCTGTTTGTGACAGTTCTTTATTTGATAAGAATCTTGTATCTTCTAGTACGATTACATCTACATTACATTTATTACACCATTCCAAAACCTGGATCCTTCTCACTCTATTTTTAATACTATTCACATTTACAGAAAGTGTCCTAAAGTTACTTTCCCTTTTCCTTAACTTTCTAGAGATTATAATTTTACTGTATTTCTCATTTCCTTTTTTTCTTTTATGCCTATTCCTTTAAATTTTCTTCCCCTATCTTTTACCCTTTTACCAATTGAATTATTTTTCCTTTTACTACTACCCAATTTATATCTTCCTCATCACGTATTTCAAAACTTTCCTCCATTCTTTCTTTCCTTTTTTTACCTCCTTTATGTAACATTTCTTCTGTCTGTGCCAATTCCAGTGTTTCGTTTCTTTGTTCTTTTTCTTCTCTTTTTCCTTCACTTTCATCATTTTCAGTCTTACAATCCAGCCATAAATACCTAATTTTGTTACATTTATAATATTCAGTTTACATTCATTGTGCCGTGTCCTAGTTCCAAACAAATGTAACATTTTTATTCACAGTTATTTATCAAATGTCCATCTTTTCCACAAAAGAAAAATGTTTTGGGTTATCCCCCATATTTTACTAAACCCGTATTTCCTTGAACATAGATTGTTACTAGGCTAATGATCCGGGGAGCCTTTCTAAGTCTAGCCAAGTTTTCCTAAAATAATAATGATGTCCTATATCCAAACAGGACATTGAAGGCAAGGCATTTATAAGCTACCGCTGTCCATAAGGAACATGGGTGCCAGGCCCTGAAATACACAGTGAGCAGTACATGTTCTCACGCCTTGACATGGAATGCTAGTGCAGATTCTTCCTATTCATTTATTACTGTGTCACACAAAGTACTTTATACAATGGAAAAGTACAGAACACCAGTTGGAGGACATGAGATTCAAACCTGTGTGTCTCAGGTTTACACTATATAACCATGGCACCTACCAGCCTACCTAATTTTATCCTTTTCTATCTTTAACACAATATTACATTTCCATCCAGCAGTCCATAAACCCCTTTTATCATAAACTTTTGCAATGTCCAATATTTCTTTACATAAAAATTTTAAATGTCCTTTTAAAGTCTCTGTACTTCTGTTTGAAATTGTACATTAATCTTCTTTTTTGTTTCCTTGTGAAATGCTTTTATTACGTATAGGTTCCTGGGATTACAGTCCTTTTTTTCAAAATTCCCGCCAAACATTTTCCATTGCCTAAACTGTGTCAAATATAATGCCACAAAATGTTTATTTGTTTATAAGAATAAAAGCTCTTACTTCTTGGGCTTTTACACCTAAAGGAACCATTAATTTGTCCGAAACTTCATAACTATCCAGTTTTTTTTTCTTTATTTTGAATCCTCACCACATACTTCTGCTTCACATTGTCTTCTGCTTTGTTTTTTCCCCTCATTATTCACCTAGCATTGCGGCATTGCGTACAAGTTGAATGTACTATCACCATAACGTATAATGTCGGCAAGTTTGAAATGCTTTGTAGTCTGTAGTAGGAAAAAATGAATAACCAGACAAATAAGACACGAGTGTGAAAAGATGAGTATGGCAGTTGGTGTCTAGTGCTGTAATGTTTAAGTTTGCGCAGTTAGGAAAGTAAATGATTAGTTGAAGAGGTGGAGTTAGTAAAATAATATATTTTACAGGATAGACAGATAAGGATGCACTTACTGATCAGATCATATAAGTAGTTTTGTCAAACTATGTTAAATATTTTTTGATTTTAAGAGTTGAAAACATTTAACTTACCTGCTGACCATTTAATCTCTAACTACTTGCTCTCCGCCACTGGAGCAAGAAATGTTTGTGTTATGGCAATCATCCATGTAACCATGAGGGGTATTTCTGTTTCCTAGCTTAACCCCTTCCCCAGTTGCTAACATGGGGATCTACTATGCTTTCTTTCAGCCCAAGCATCATGAAGGTTGCCATGCAGATGTGTCTTGGCTGAGCCAAGAACATGTCTCTGGCCTATAATACTACATGCCATATATCCCTGTCTGCAGTAGGTCTTTGCAGTGCAGTAGGCTGGGCCACCTCCCTCCCCCCAGGTGGGTGAGATGACATCAGCCACTTATTCCCACTGTCCCTGCCTAGATCCTCCAGTGTCCAAGCCATTAATCGATCTTGGGTCATGGTGAGAACTACATCCCTGCATGCCGTAGAGCTGGAATGCTGTCAACTTTTATCTCCAAGCTTTGTGTTTAGTTGTGTATTGATGACTTGAGGAAGGCTAAAATCTATTGTTCTACTTTAGGTCTGCTGACATAGCACTTGTAGCTGGTGGCAATCGGAAACGGTGGATCATTGCTACTGAAAACATGCAAATTGGAGACATCATTAAGACTTCAGGACATATTGGAAGGATGGCAGGTGTGTACTGGAATATAATTTTTTACAGTAATATAACTGAAATGGATGTTTTCTGTGTAATTTCTTTGCCAGCTAATAAGTAGCAGAAGTTAATCCTGGAGGAAGCATGGGCATGTCCAAAATTTTAGGTGTTCATTGGGTTACTTGAACCCCCATGCAACTCTTTATATAACTAGTTATCCTTGAGGATATCAGTTTATTGTTGGTGAAGTTTAAATGGAAAACACTAGTTGCCTTCTGTTAAAATGATTTAAACTGTTTTGTATTTTTTCCACTTTTTTGTGAATGCTTCTTACTTTTAATGATGTTGGGCATAGTTTGTGGTAATTACAAATGTCACAGTATACGGTTGGAATGTCGTAACCCTTGTAATGTAGAAAAAAAAAACTTGAACATTAGCGGCAGTGCTGGAGAATGAATAGACTGACATCTTTTGTGCCTGTACCATTCATCAGCAGTGACCCTTAACTGGTATTATGTTAAACATCCTGGATACCAGCATTTGCATATTTGTTCTGAAATGCTTAGCTGAACCTATCTTTGATGATGAGCTATGTCTAATATTAAAGATTCCATTTAATCTTTTTAAGCATAATGGCTACGAATTTGCAGAAGTGGAAGATGGTGACCAAAGAAAAGTTAAATATAAAATTATGAATTTTCATAGCCCCCTCACATGTACTTTCCTAAATTATTGTATTAAACTACAGGACTGCACCAGGAAAGTATTAAGGGAAAATCCACTGGATGTTTCATGGTCACTGTTTTGTGGTTCTCATGCTTGCACACTTCTGATTTCAGTTGTCTTCTTTTTAACTATAATGTGTTGCAGTTTCTAATAGTAATGTTTGTGTCATAAGGAAAATGCAAAGATGTAAATAACCTGAACCATGAAAGCAAATTTTCATCTATTTTTCTTTAATACCATCTTTAGCTAGTGACTGACTTCTTATGTAACTGAATTCATTCTGGTAACTACATCATATAAACGGTCTGTAGAAAGAGCGTAAATAGTATTTCCATTTTAAATGTAAATCCCATAATTAGTATTAATATAGTACTCCTGCAGCATCCAATCAGATGATATGTGTAAAAGAAAATACTCGCCCTTCTTTTCTCTCATTTTGATGCTGATAACCTGGCTTGTGTCACTTTGTTGGCAATCATGCTCAACTTCCCCCCAGCAGTGAATGAAGTAGTTGCCTGTTATTCAGCTTTGACCACAAGTGGCAGTAAATGCTCCCTTGTACGAAATGCAACCCAAACAGACTGTCAGCTTCTGTTGTCATTCTGAAGGGGTCTTTTTTATACTAGCTCACTATTTTCTTATTTTTATTTGTTTATTTTATTTTACATTTGATTACCTGGTAATCTCCGACTGGGCCAGGAGCCCATTTTCAGCAGAGACCCGGGGAGAAAAGCTCCAGAAAAATTTTGAAAATAGTGTTAGTAACAGTAGATAAAAGTAAAAATTCATGTTACAAAAATAAGTAAAATACAAAAGCAATGGAGATTACAGCATAAATACAATTACAACAAATACAGTACAGTGAGCTACAAGGAGAAATGGTTGCACCACAGATGTTTTTTTTTAAGTTGTTAAAGATGAAATTGATAGGGCAGGTTGAGACAAAATGATATAAATAATGTAAGAAAAGATTTGACTTGCAGGAGGTGAGTGGACTCTTAAGTAGGATTTACTTTTAGTACTTAGCCCCGAGTGACATTTCTACGTCTTGGCTTCTCAATGGATTAGCACTGTTCAGCAAATATTTTAAACACATTTTTAGGGCAGACTTTTGAAAGGGATAGTTTTCAGATATACCTGATTTTTGTCTAAAATAATTAGTTGTCCCTTGCAAAAATGTATTGTTGGTGCTAAAACAGTGGCTGTTACAGTGAGAAAATGTAATATCAAACATTACACTTGCTGACTTATTTTTCAGAAAATACGGAGTAATTCAGATTCTACAAATTTTGCCAACTTTCTGTTAGAATAGTACCAATTTTTTAAAAGGTACCTGTGATCATTTGACTCACCCAGAATTATAATGGGAAAGGCTGAGAGCTATGTTGGCAGCATATTTTATTTGATGGAGTGTTCTTATATGTTGTTTTCTGCTTTCTTGCACCTGCCAGTCATTTGGCCCACTGCAGTAACTATGGCCATTTGTTCCCCATAATCATAGTATGACCGTCATCTATGCGGCCACTTTTATTTCCTGTCCTTACTCCCTCATAGCTGATGTGTATGCCTGCCATTGCAAGGACCTGCTGCACCTTCCCCTATGTATTTGCATGTTTCCACAAGTGTGCAATGAGGGCTGCTACTTGAACATAGCGTTGAAGTAGCAGGTATAGTTCCAGGACCTGCACACTGCGTGCTTTATACCTTTCTTCCAGCAGGTGTGATTCACTGGACTGTCCCCTCCCAACCTGGATGAGTGAGCTGGTATCAGCCACACATTTGCACTTTTTTTTCTCTAATGCCTGGTTCATCAGTGGTCCTGGGTTATCTGCATTGCAGTCAAGGCTTTATGCCCTTGCCCTGCTGAGCCTGCTGATGGATGAGTATTGTTGGTATTCTTGACACTTGTTGGCCTACTATAACACTGTACACCTGAAAGTTTTATGTTCTTGCAGTCTTATCTATGTGATTTTTAACTCCTGTTTTTTTTAGAGAATTTTGTTTGAGGTGAATTTTTACCTCAAATTCTGACTCCTTGTTCTTTCTCTCTCTCTCGCTCTCTTTCTCTCTCTCTCTGAATGACAGAAATCCTATTTATTGTTCCAGGCTGAGCAGACATGTTATTAAATTATCTATGGTCACAGTTTCCTGATATGAGAATATTATTATTATTTATAAACAAAACACTTTGCACCTGAAATTTCCATTTTTTTAACAGTTTTGTTATTTTTAAACAGGTTTGGGCAGTAGTTCTGTGGTTTTGTAAAACAGTCTGCCACTGTTTACCTCCGGAATATCCATTGATGACAAACTGGTTCACTGTCAAAATGCCAGAACATCATTTTTCAGTATTGCCTCAAAACACAATCAGTAAAGTAAAGCCATATAATCAATATTGTATTTAAACATCCATTGGATCTACCTCCAAAGGCATATAGGTCTGTATACTATGCAATTGTCTATGTGCCTCTGTTCTGTAATCCTTTGTAGCTCGAATTACAACCCACCACCATTGACTGCCTGAGCAATAATCAAATCTTGATCAGACTCTGTTTATTAATGCTCATTTTTCATCACAAAAAAGATTGAAACCAAAATTCATAAAATGTATTTCTTATGATGGTATAACTCGCACTATACATTTCTTACAGATGTAACATGTCAGTGTTATTGCTGAAGAACTTGGAAAACTATTGGTTATAAGACACCCAGTTGTCAAAGGTTCTGTTTATTACCAAAAGTTCACATGGGGTTTATACCTAACACCAGAACCAACTGATTGTGGCCAGATGGGGTTTGCTCACTCTGCCTCTTCTGAGTTTCTTGAGTTGTATCTTAAGTCTTTGTTGATTAAAATTAGAGCTAGGATATGGGTTTTAACACAGTTTGTTATATTAATGGACTAATTACATGTGGAAAAATGCCACTTTGTTGTGTACTTCATGTAGAATGGAAGTATCCAAACTTTCAACATCTGAAGAAGGACTTGCAGCAATTAGGTACTTACTGTATGTAGTGGTTTATGTTCTGCAGATTTCAAAAACTTGTTTTGCAATTGTTATGAATGGCTCTAGAAGTAAATGTCTTATGTTTTGATAACCGATGTTGCCTGCAGATATAAGGTACAACAGTGGGGGTCATTTTGTCTCTATCCATGCTGATTTGTGCTATAGTGTAGTGGTGAGCATAGCTGCCTTCCAGGCAGTTGACCCAGGCTCAGTTCACTGCCAATGCAAGAAATCTGTACATTGAAACACTTGTCTTGATGGTGCAGTTGAGAATCAGAAATATGGTGCTCATTTTAGAAACTAGTTCATGATTCTTGGTTTTCTTCTCTGCACTTTGCATTTTGGGTTGGAGGTGGCATAATGGCTAGGGTGTTTACCTTACAGACACAGGGTACCAGGTTTGATTCTCAGTTTTGAGGGAAATTGGCTGGGCTTAAAATGGCCTGTAACTGCAGCTAGCCAAGTACTTACCTGTGAACCTATTCTATATATGATGCTGGATAAAACCCATTTTATCCAGACAGTGAGGTATTTTCTGACAGATTTTTTTAGATGCGACAGTGACCAAATTAACTGATGGTTCTATTAAGGCTTATCTGTCAAAAAACCTTTTCCAGGTTTTCCTCAGGTAGGTTGCAAATGTTGGAGGTATGAAAGGGAAGAAAGAGGTAATTGGGAACATATTTTTTTCAGGGGGGGTGAAATGAGTTGGCAGACTTTAAAATTCCCTGCAGACTACTCTGTCAGAAATACTAGGTGAGCAAATTGTTGTAACGAAGGAAATGATTTTCTGAGCTGTGATACAGTATTGGAATTGTTTAGACTTAGTAAGGCCTTGCTGAGTTTAATTCTGGTGGCTACCAAAAAAAACAATTACTAGAAAATTTAAATCGAAGTCTAAACCAATCGTACGAGACGTAGTGAATATATAGAAATAGTGATGAAAGAACTGAAAGTGGGACCTTTAAAAAAGGGTTGGAGCCAAATATATAGGAAAAAATGGGAATTCTGGAAATAAAACGTGCAGGATGATGTTTTAGAGAATGAATTAGGTTTAAGGGAAGACAGGATTGAATGAGCTATGTAATGTTCTGTATAGAAGATTATATGTGATGTGTAATGTTTGCAGTTGAAAATATGTCAGCATGGTTTGTTTTCATTTATATAATGTTGATTGGCAATGTCATAAGTGATAATTCAGTAAAGATGGTTCTTGTTAAAAAAAAAAAACTTTAAAGGAATTCTTTACTTTTAGCATCTTGTTGTCAGCAAAATTTATGATTAATGATTTATTTTCGGTTTCTGAGAACAAGATATATTTGTAATGATCTGAATGATTTTAGATGATTAAATGGATGATTTATAATAAGGAGTTTTGGTTAGCATGCTCCAAAAAACTTTGTTAGAGAATGTACACTCTAGAGCTCTTAGAAAGGAAAGGTCTGAGACTTTAATATATAAATCTGAGAGAATATCTGTGTCATCATCATCATCCGCTACAACCTAATTTTTCCCATTTTCTACATGGGTCATGGTGCTACGTCAGCTGTCGCTATCTCTCTCGATTCATTGCCACTTTCCTACCTTATTCAACAGTCATGCCTGTCACAGGTCTTCTGTACCACAGCACATGAACCTCTATGCTGGATGTGTACATTTCTTCTGGCCTTCTTTCTTTCTGTCCCAAATCTTCTTCACCAGATTGTCTTCTACTTTTCTGAATATGCGCCTGAACCACTGCAATCTGTTCTCGTTTACCTTCTTTGCAGTTGTAGCTACTTTGGCTTCTGTGCTGACGTCCTCATTTCTTCATCTGTTCCACAGTGTGCATCCTACCACCCATCTCAGGCACTTCATCTCCATCACCTTTAGCTGCCTCAACTGCTTTACTTTTACTGCCCAAGTTTCTGTACCGTATAGTCGTACGGGTCACACCACTGTTTTTGTATACCTTACTTTCAACTTCTCTGACTCATACACTACCCATGATTTTCTGTGCCAGTTAGATGCAGTTCCTCTGATTCTAGCTTTGTCCTCCTCATTCAGACTTCCCTATTCCTCACCCCCCCCCCCCGATACTTGAAGCTGTTAACTTGTTCCACTGTTTTCTCTTATTTCTCAATTCTCAGCTTCTTCTGATTGTCTCCATTTGCTGCCATTACAGCTGTCTTATCTGTACTCAGTTTTATCCCATTTGCCTTCAGTTTTGCATTCTACTCCCCAGTGATTTGCTGAAGTTCTCGCTCAGAATCTGCTTGTAATGCCACATTGTCAGCATATAGAAAATGTATTGATTTTTTTCACCCCTCCAGCCTATTTACTAATGTAGTCCATCACTGGTATGAACAGCAGTGGGCTCAGAGCTGAGGGGTTTTCTCCATTCAGAAGCTGCTGGAAGTGTCCAGCAACATCTAAGGTTTGTCACTATGTCTGGTAACAGTATTCGTAAGGTTAAAGAAATATTTGAAAAGTTCTGGCCACTTTTAATAGTGGATTGAATACATCACAAGACATTCTGAGAATAAGGAACATTGTCATTCAAAGGTTATGATTAACAACTAGATGGTAAAAGTAAACAATCCTGGGAAAAGTTTTCTTTAACACAGGTAAGTCTTAATGGAACCATCAGTTAACAGTGGTGTCTGACAAATGTATTTTTGCCAATAGGAAAGGTAAAAATATCAACAATTATCTGGATATAAGAATTACTACAGATGCAAGTTCAGTCCTTAGCATTTGGGTACTAAGCTTACGGGAAGTTTCCCTTGTGGAAGCTGTATTTTTTTGTACCATGTGATAAACAAAACATTCACATCTAAAAATACTCGCAATGTTTTTGAAATAAGAGAACTAACAACTTGCAACACTGACTGAGTTGTGTGGTGCATTCTGTGTGGGCGAAACATCCTGTCCTTTTTAAACAAAGGATTTCACTGCATTACAGTGATTATGAGGGAATCATAGTGCACTGATTAGATATAAACAGGGACCTGTGGTGCTATGTTTAGTTTTATAGGCATTGACTGGGTTTTGTCTTCAGGTCACAATAAATGTGATAAAGGCCATTTGCTTGATAAAAGAAGGTGGATTGTCAGTCAAGGTGCTGTTTATTCACCTGTACTGATTGAAGATTTTTAAAACTGTTGAATTGTTTATCCTTATTTTGTAACAAAAAAAAATATTTTTTGTGGTTTACTTTCTGGCTAGCCACTAGAAGTCATTATTGATTTTCTTATTTTCTGTTTAAGTATTTACTCAGTGAAATGATCTCAGTGATGGTCTGTGGTATTGTTACTTATTTTTAAATGAGCTTTATTAAAACAGATTAATAAAATAGCAGCTTTAAGCAGGAATACAATAAGAAATATTGTTAATCTTGAACTAGTTAAAATGCTATTTTTTACAGTAATTCAGACATTGTTTTATTATTACTTAATATGTTTTCAATATTCTTCAGATCTCAGTTATTTTTACCTTGTCTGTAGCTAACAAATAAAACTTGTAGTTCAGAAATGTTTAAAGTATTTCTGCATCCTTCCCCATAGGAGACTGTTACTGCTTTCTTACCTGCTGTCTTTATTATTGTAACTAGAGCTTTCTTTTCACTCTTTAACTGACTGTCATTCTCTAAGAGAAACATTTGCTGAGTGACTTTTACTCTCTCTCCCACTAGTTCTTATACTGTGTTTTCAAGTTCTAGCTTAAATGGGCACAAAACACGGCATTCCCAAAGTGTGTTCCCAGGTCCCTACATTATATCTCCAACATGGCATTTTTTGGAACATCTTATTCAGCCTTGCTGGGAGTATAGAAGTAATGGTGGAGAGAATGCCTTGCAAATATCCTAATTCTCTTGGATTTTGTGGTGTAACTTTGTAGTCTTATAATTTCTCCCTACTCTTCATCATTGCCACCCCTGTTGATACATTTTCCCCATTTATCTTTCACCTCCTTTGTAATTTCCTTTCCTTTCAATCTTAGAGATTCCAGTGCCTTTAGGTATCAGTTTTTTTTGTGCCCTCTGCTTGTCTTCTCCAGTCTCTTTCTCCCATAGAATTTTTGGTATATTCTGTTTGTTCTCTTTTGTGACATTTTAATTTCAACCTTCTAACTCTCAGACTCTGATATTTCCATTCCACTTCCTGGGAATGATATTCTGCATGTAGGCTATCTGCATATTTGCAACCAGTATTTAATCTCCAACATTATCCTGTTCCATCTCCTTAGAAATGCATTTCTTTCACTATCATTTTTTGTTCATCCAATTGGTAACATTTCCTCCTTACAGTTTGTAGGTCCTCTCCCTGCTTTAACTCTTTTTTTTCCATGCCTCTCAAGATAGGTAGAGCAACCTGTCATCTTGGGTGTACTAGCAGGATCTCCAATATATCCTGTCCAGTTTGAGTAACTCTGTCCCTTCCCAGATCATCTTTTTCCATTCAGCTTTGTGGTTTGTGTCTATTAACATTTGAATATTTGCTGTATGAAAAGCCTTAAGTTATTCTGCAATTTCTGATGTACTCATTCCTCTCTCTTTCTTGGACAGGGTTACCATCTACCATTGCACTCTTGTTTTTTCCCCTCCCAAAAAAATCTGTCAGTACTTTCTTTCCTCAAGCAAGTATCTTTAGGAATATTCCAGAACACCTGAATGGGTGTAAGAATTATGGGAAAAAACAGCTGTATTATTTACACCTTCTGATTAGCATCCGTTGCGAGTCCTATGTATTTTCTAGCCAGTTTCACATATATTTCACCTTGTCCCTGTAGAAATCTAGCACTCCTGCCCCATTCCTCTCCTCAGGACTCGTGTATACTGCAATTGCATGGGTTTTTGCTTGATTCATTTTGTATTCCAAGGCTTTATCGAAGTGTTCTATTTTCCACAATATTTTCCGATCCTGGTTCAAGTACCACAGCGTAATCGATACATCATCAGCATATAATGAGGTCTTCTGCTGTCCATCTCCCAATCTATATCCTCCCATCTCATTTGCTGTAATCTTTACAGACAGTGGAACTAAATAGAGTACAAACATTAGTGAGATGGGGACAACCCTTAGTTCTTATTGTAGCTCAAGCTCCCGTGACATTATAGCTCCATCACATTGTCCTGTGCTCCATCACAATCTCTGCAGCATTTCAACTCTGTTCTTTATGAACCTCCATTTTTCAAGCAGCTGAAATAATTAACTCCACCTTACTCTGTCAAAGGCCTTTTTGGCATCCAGTGATAGTCCTGCCAGCATATTCCATTTATCCTGTGCATCTTTTGTAATCCGATAACCTAATAAGGATTCTGATTACAAAAGATGCACAGGATAAACGTGATAAGCTGAAATAATTAACTCCACCTTACTCTGTCGAAGGCCTTTTTGGCATCCAGTGATGGTCCTGCCAGCTTATCCTCTTTATCCTGTGCATCTTTTGTAAACAGAATCCTTATTAGGTTATCTGCTGTCCTCCTCTCCCCATGGCATTGGTATAATGGTTAAGGTCTTTACCTCACAGTTATGAGATACAGGGTTTGATGCTGTCCTCTGGTTATATTGGCTAGGTGTATAATAGTCTGTAGACTGACTGTGAACCTATGAAAACCTAGTATGATCCTGATACACTCTGTCCAGCACCACTTTGGCTAGTCTGTCAGTCATTATCAACATAAAGCACTTGTAATCAGGGTTTAAGAAAAGCAGTTGGCCTGTAGGAGGAGAGTGACAGCAGATCCTGTCCTCCTTTTAGGATAACAGCTATCACTGCCTCTTTCAAGGGTTCCTTTGGTAACTTTTTTCATCAAACCCTTGTTTCCTTCTCGTCTGCCCTTGGTAACTGTAAATCTCCCATATATCTTCACTGTACCTTGCCCAGTGGTTGGTCCTTTTCTGTATGTAGTGTTCTGTAGAATTTCTTAAATGTCTAGTATCTCCTCTAACACTTCTTTTCCTCCCCATTTTCTACATTTCTTATTGACAAAAATCCACTTTGTATCTTCACTTGTCTTAGACTTACAGCCAGGGCCGTGTTTGCGTAATGTTAGTTGGCTAAATGTAACTTTCATAATCCAGACTTCTTCCTTAAAATGTTCTCATCTTCCCATACTTGCATATTTCTTTTAGCTCCTTCTCCCTCTGTTCTATTAAACTGTCACCTGTTCTTTTTCTAGTCTGTAGCTTTTGTAATGCACCTCTCCATCTGTCTCTCTCTCTCTCTCTCTACATTAAATCCCATTTCTTTGTCTGTAACACTTTTTACTGTGTCCTATCATAGAAGTTCCCCTTTATTCCCTCCCATTCCAGTATATCACCTACGTACATTTCTTCTATCAGGTTACATACCTGTTCCTGCAACCACTTTTACCTTCTCTTTACTTGAGAGCCTATACCCCAGAAATCTCCAGTGTGAATGGGATAGGGGCTGGGTATCACATTTGACTGTTATACTCACTGTTGTATGAACAGAGGTCCACAATGGTTCGCAGTGTACTCTCTGTATTCTGTGCTTACTCTCTGTGTTAACATAGCAGTGGTCTTGTCTAGCTCAGGAGTTGCACCTTGTGGAGTTAAAGGTATATGCTCTCTCGGTGTCCAAACATCTACCATCCATCTCCTGCATATATATGCTGAAATATTTCCCCTCTTTTGTTATTCAGTTTCTTCTGGGGCCTTTTACAGCATTGCTCTTTATACAAACAATATTCCAGTCTCTCACCAGCAAGAAGGTCATCCCTTCCTTAAAGTACGTTATCCTAGTTAATACTTCCTGTATTACTCTAATACTTGATCATGGTGGTAAATATACTGAGATTATTGTTACTGTCTTGCCCTCTATCTTCCCCTTTTATACCTAGAAACAGTCCTTTTGTGTTTTCTAATGTTTGTTCTACCAGTGAGTTGTTTTTTGTGAGTTAAGATTGCTGTTCCTCTCCTCCTCCTCCAATTTCCCCAGCAGGCTTTTGAAACTAATGTGCAGCCCTGCCTATTCATATATTTAAGTTCTGCCTCTCTCAGATGTGTTTCCTAAAGGGCTGAAAAGTGAAAACCCCCTTTTATTTATTATGCACATTTTTCTGTCCCTCTTTTTTGGGCAAGATAACCTGCTAACAGTCCACATGGCAATTCTAATTCTTTCCTCCATCTCTATGATTGCTGTAAACTCTGTCTAAGCTTGCTGTGTCTTCCTCTTTTAGGGAGTGTTTTACCTCTCATTGTCTCAGCTTTACCCCTTTTTCTTTTTTCCACATCATCATATCCCTTGCCATGTCAGTTCTTGCCCTGAGTTATACCTGCACTTTGATTATTCATTTCCTCATAATTGACCACCTCTGCTGATCTAATGAAGTTAAAAACTTTCAACATCCTTAAATGTGTTTTAATGCTCTCCCCATCATAGTTGTTAACTATATGCAATTATACATTTCTTTCGACTTCCTTTAAGCAAGTCCTGTAGACTCCTTTCATCTATGCAGCTTCTGGCAGCCCTATTTATGCTAAGTCTAAGCAGCTGCTGCAGTGTGTCTGGGGTTGTGACGTGCTGCTCCCATCCACTCAGAGGTTTTATTTTCCTTCTGTCACAGCCCTGATTCCTTTGCTTTTATATTGTATTGCATTTTCTTGGTCTTGGTGCTACTTCCTCACCTTTATTTGCCTACCCAGATGTAGTTGTCTATTTTATCACTGCATCACTTTGTTTTACTGCTAGGTTTATTACTTTGGTCCTTGGAGTGTTTTGGTACATACTTTGCTGTCCTGTGATTAACTGTCCTATGATTAAGACTATCACCTCTTAACTTTAAGTCTTTGTTCTCTCATCCACTGTCCTATTTGGTCCTTTCTCTTAGTATCTGTGTATCCTTGTACCATTAATGGAGAGTTTCTGTGACTTGCCTTAATAACTTGCCTTCATAATATGTCATTTCTTTTTTTCTTTTTGTAATGTTTTTCCTTTTCAGTGCTACATGACATTCTTTCCTCTTTTTATCCCCCTTTACTTGCCAGATCACAGTTTCGCATCATCTTTCATGATTGACCTGTGCACATCAGCCCTCTCCCCCTCGTGAATAAATGGGTGGCCCAGTCCTTTATTTTCCGAAGCTGGTTGGCTAGGCCACTAGGGCATGGTTTTCTTTCTAAAGGCTTTCTGTGCCTCCTCCCTCTCTCATGAAGCCCCATTCCTAACAGCAAAGTGTGCATTTAAATGTAGTGGCATTTCCACATTTGAAAACTCCCTGTCCTTACCACTCGTGATGGTTCCCATCAAGCCCCACTATGTTCATTTTGCACTTTGCTTGTTACCCTATTTTCAGCTATTATAGCATTTCTCTCAGCAGGCTAAACATTTGGTGTTATGTTGTTCCATCTCACCTTCATTCTTGCTGTTTGGGTTTGGAGCCAATCCTTTGCTCCAACTCTGCCGCATACCAAAGCTTGAGAACTTCCACTGACTCAAGGCTACAACCTATCCCAAGATGCCTAGAGGCTGTTCCCCAGATCTTGTTTGCCACTTGAAGCATCGGGATTGTCTTCGCTGGCTCAGGCTAGTTACTACTTTTATTACACATTTTTCTAATCTCTTTTTTGGCAAAAATTGTTAGTTAGAGCTTCCTAATACCTTTCCTTGTTGAGTGCTATTCTGGTAGTGTTATTTCTTCACTTGGTGTGTTTTTCGGCTGTTTCCCTTTTTTCTTTTTCCCCTATCCCATTAAAGAATCCATTTAAATTAGAGGATTCCTTTCTCTTCAGCCCCCCCCCTTTTTTTTTTTGAGGGCTTTTTTTCTATCTCTTAGGACTTCTCTTCCAACCCTCTCCTTTCTCCTTGTTAAAAAAAAAAAAAACCCTCTTGCCTTTCTCCCTTGCCTTCCGACTTGTTTAATATTACTATTGATATTGTAGTTTTGTTTTTGGTCTCTTTAACGTAAATGTCAAAAGAATCTGCCAAGGAATCAAGACAATCTGGGTTTAAAAAGTGCGATTCATGCACCCAGAAAATGTCTCTAATGGATGGACACACAAGTTGTGTGTATTGTCTAGGAGCAGTCCACCTGCAGGATTCCTGCTCCATTTGTCATGGGTTTAGTGCGAGGGTCCTGCAGGAGAGGAAAAATAACTTATTTTAAGAGGTTTATTGAAAGGGCCTTTTGAGATAATGGGAGAAGGTAATCGGGCCTCAAAATCTGACAAGCAAAAAAAAGTCAGCTTCGTCGGCTCTGGCTTCTGAGCCACCAAAGCAGTCAAGAAAAACAAGTATCTTTGGAACCAAGGATTATCGGTTCCAACAAACCTGGCCTCCCCTCTGTTCCATCTGGGTCCTCAGAACCATCGTGGAGCTGTAAAAGGAGTCTGTCACCATCATTGGAACCAGTACTTTCAGTGCCACAGTCTTCCTTGTTACAGTCCGTGGCAGGTAGTCACAGGACATTGACCCATTCCTCTCTGTCCTTCAGAAGTTTATTGGACGACAACGTGGAGTGGGTGATGAGGTTTCTGCGGGCGCTGGCTCTGGCTAAAATTCTTTCAAGCCCAGCCCATTGGGACGTGGAGCCGACCACCGTATCTCAGGTGCCAGCCATTCCTCCTCCGACTCAGTCGAGTTTGGTGCCAGAGTGTCAGGAAGTCGCTGTGCTGGAACTGGTGGAGCCAGTAATCACCCATGATATCTCAATTCCAACGTCTGCTCCAATCTCATCGATGCTGTCTTTGATTGAGGGATATGAGAGCCGACACTCCTGGGTCGGCTCCGGGGGAGAGTTTAGTCGGACCCTTGTCGGAACCAACTCTCCCACTCGGTACTTCGGCACAGGTGAGTTCGGCACCTACATCAGCCTCGGAGTCATCCTCCTTGGCACAGGGGAGATCTCCTGGTTCCTTGGGACTGGAGTCCCTCTTGGCCCAGGATCGCAGCGCCTTCGAGGTGATGAGGAGTGTGCTCTTCACTGAGTCTGTTCCATCTTCGGCTCCAGTCACTCTTCCCCCTAAAAGGCCAGCATCTACTTCTGTATCATCCCTCCATCAGCCCCAGAGTAGAGAGTCTGTGTCCCAGGTACCCCCTCTTCAGACACCTCCCTGGAACATCCCCCTGAGGAGGTCCCTCGGAAGAGACAGTGTAAGAGGAAGCACATAGACTCCCCGGAGTCCTTCACTACTGACTTAGAGGATTCAGAAGGGTCCCCACGGTCACCCTCTGAGGAGGTCTCCTTTCGGACATCCTAGAGATCCTTAAGCAGAGGTGCGGGTGGAAAACCCTTTCCTCTTCTGAGGATGAGTCAGTACACCTGGAGGCATTTGGCTCTCGTCCCTCCACCTCTTGGGTGTCTCCACCTTTCGACCCTCTCCTGGGTGTTGTAAGTGGGAAGGCATGGGACTCTCTGGAGTCAGTGGAGCCTGTTCCGAAGAGGCCAAACAAATTCATTATGGCCCCGGAAGATAGACAATACTTGACAAAGGGAGTTCCAGTAGATGCAATAGTGGTGGCAGCGGCTACCAAGAAGGAGTTATCTGAGACTTCTGCATCTGGCCGTCCACCAAACAAGGAGTCCCGAACGATGGACAGATATGGGAAGCATATGTTCTCCTCAGCGACCTTTACCCTACGGTCGCTGAATTACTTATCACATTTTACTCGACTTCAGAGGGATCTCCTTAAAGAGCTAGGAGATACCCTACAAGGTGCTACAGCTCAGGATTTGTCAGATAAGATAAATTCCTAGCTTGCGACCTTAACCTGTATTATGAACTCCTCCATGAGTCTCATCTCTTACCCGGCTGATGGAGTGAGCAGGGCAGCAGGCACAGGAATAGCTCTTAGGAGACATTCCTGGATGCACCTTTGTGAGTTTGCTGAACCCTTCAGATCTTCCTTTATTGACGCCCCATTTGATGGCTCGTCCTTGTTCGGGCCAAAATAAAGGAGACTCTCACCAGGAGCCAACAGAATGGCAAGACTCTATCTGCAGTCGGAGTGTGTTTTTCCGCCCCTACTAGACCTTATCCCAAAGGTCAAAAGAGCAGGAAAATGTGGTAATGGAAGTCCAAAGAAGCCTTGTCAGAATCTCGTGGTGATTTTTTCCCCAGGGGCAGAGGGAGAAATAACAATGGAAGACACCATCCACGCGGCTGAGGGGGGTCAGCAGAACCAGGGTGACACAGATACGTTCTCCAGTCGGCCCTTCCAGCGCTCCTGAAAGGAGGGCCAACTGTTCACCTCTGGAGGCAGTCGAGGGAAGACTATCACTGTAACCACAAGCCTGGATGCAATTGAAGTAGAAGCCAAGGAATCCCAGAAACAAGGCTGTGGCAAACTTCTTTAATTTAAAACCAACACAAACAATAATTTAAGCGCTTTCACACCGAAGTGCTTCTTCAGACATTTTTTTTTATTTTGTAATTGGCTTATTACCCCTTCAGGGGCTGCAAATCTGCCATCTGCCCGTGAATAAAGACCTTAAGAGTTGTTGAGTAAAGCATTTGTCATTGTAGCCCTCTCATTTAGCATACCTTTATAGCCATTGCAAAGGCCCCTCTTCTTCTCCTGATTTCCCAGGAGTAGTCTTGATCTAGGAAATAATGGTGATTGGCTATTATCATCACCTTATCACCTTCCTTGATTGCCAGACAGCTGCTAGCTTTTGTTCCTTAAACATATAATATGGCAGTAACTGGCCTGGGTTTTTCAATTGCCTTCTCTACTTGGTCACCATGTTGTATGATTTGCTTTCATGGTCAGGATCTTCTCTTCAGGTGTCTTTGCAGTTGTTGGACTAGCTGCCTCCCTGCTTTTTCACAGTCGTCCCCTTTATGCCTGTCAGGCACCCCAACCACTTTTATGTTTTTTCCATCTGGATTGATCTTCCAAATCTGTCACCTTTTCTTCAGTTAAGTCCAGCCTAGCTTCAGTGGCGTCTGGTCGAGCGTTGAGTTCAACATTCTCATCTGTCACATCCTGGATTGCAAAAGTATGTTCACTGAGAACTTGGTCTATCTCTATGAGCTATTTTCATGTGCTGCTAGACTGTTCTACAGTAATTGTTTCAAATCTCAAATTTCCTTCCATGTTGTTATGAGATTGACTGACCACTCAGGTTTTCACTCTTGAGACATTTTTGGTGGGTTTTGTTTTCAGCTTGAATTTTTTTCTTAGTTTCTTCTTACAGTTGCTAGTCATTCACATCTCTGATAATACACATTTTCTAGGTACGACAGCCCCAGGGCTCACCAGAATCTTTGTCTCACTTTTTCGGGGAAATCTTTACTTTGGCTTAGTAGCGGTGCACTTCTGCTGCCATTCAGTGTGCTGCCATACTGGGCATCTATTTTTGTATTGCTTCTTGTATCTGTTTTCCCCATAATGGGAACTCAGGGGTAGCATTTCCTTCTTATCTTTAGGTATGTATGTATTAATCCTTGGTTTCTAAGGTGGTCTGTTTTCTCTAATTTATGTGTACACTTAAATCTCTCCCAGGTCTTAAAACTTTGCACTTCTTCCATGTCTTACCAGTTTACTTGTGAGATCCTATTGATTATCCATATATATAACCATTAGGTCTTCCCCAGGACGTATCAGTTCAGCAGTTATAAGACATATTGATAGCCAGTTTCTTAACCCTGTCATTCCTTTCCTTCTGGTCAACCAGTTAAATGTTTTTGAGACATTTTTCCCAAATAATTTGATGTCGGCCTGCATTATTCTCCCAAATACTGATATGCGGGTCTATGTTTGGTTGTCTATTCAACTGTTTGAATATATTACTTCATGGGTAGCTATAGCTAGTTTGTGGCTCTTCAGTTTTGGTTTAGGTCTAGTATGCTCAATCCTACTCCCTCTTTTGCCAGCTGGAGTCTTTACTATGCAGTCCTTGTTTTTTCATTGCCCCAGATAAAACTTTTTTATGCATTATTTTCTTTTTCTTTTAAAGAAAGACATTCCTGATGAAGATGGTATAGTTTACAAGCAGTATATCCCCTGTGGAAGAATGAACTTTGTGTTGCGTGGATTTTTTTAATCTTAATTCAGATCTAAAACTTTCCATTTCTTGACCCAGTTTTGCTATCAATAATTTTTCATAATTATTGTTTGTTATATCCTTAATGGAGCCCATCAAGTTCACACCTAAGTATTTTATTATATTATTTTTGGTATGTTGGGGTATGTGGACTTAAATATATCTGATGGGAAGAAATTACCTTCTATTACTTAAGTTATGTCTTTATTCACCCTATATCCTGATAATTGTCCAAATCTGTCTCAGATTTTGTAGAGGGTTGCCAGTTGGTGTTCTAGTTCCATTAGCTATATCAGCATGTCATCAGCATAGAGAGGTAACTGTTTTCTTTCTTGTAGTTTTCAGTTTCCTTGTATGTTAATAGATTGTAACTTTATGGCCAGAGGTTCTAGATATAGGGAAAACAGGAGGAGGGAAAGGGGACATCCCTGCCGTGTCACCCAGCCCACCAGAAACCTCACTAAAATGTACTTCATTTACTTTTATGCAGGTGTTTGCCCATCTATAGATATTCATTATCAATAGAATAGATGCTTCCAGGAAAGCCCAGAGTCTTAATATTTCAAACAAATATTTACAGTCAACGCTGTTGCAAGACTTCTCAGCATCCAGGCATACCAGCATTAATTAATTTATTTATTTTTATTTTTTTATTTTTATTTTACATTTGTTTACTGGGAAAGTCTGACTGGACACACGTTCTTTTTCAGTGGAGGCCCGGGGAGAAAAGCTACAGTTACAACAGTAAAATACAAAATAAGTAACAAAAAATATACAAATATGATACAAAAATGTATAATACAAGTCAAGAAATGCTTGGTAGGAATATTGTAAACTTTTACATAGATGTACTCTGTACAAGTCACCAAGGCTAAGTCACTGTAATGTACATAACAATATCAATCTAACGATATAGAAACAGCAGGTCATTTGAGGCATTTTGTACAGAGTAGTAGCAAATATCTTCTAGTTTGTTATATGCTACTTGGAGACATTAAAGTGTGATTCTTCTTTACAAAGTGTTGACAATAATTGCACAAGCAAACATTAGTGTTATTTTTTTCCCTATTGATGATGTCAGTGGTAGATTGCGTAGAGTGTTAGGTGTGAGGGAGGTAGGAAATTACAGAGAACTTGTGGAGTAGGAGAATAGTTGGCAATTAGCTGGGAGCAGTGCAAGGGCAGATCCACTTGTTAAGGAGGTTGTTTTTTAAGGCTGGTTTAAATGTTGTTAGGGATGATAAAGAGATGAGATTAGTTGGTAAGGCATTCCAGAGTTTACCTATGTAGTTTGAAAAGAGGGAATCTCCTGCTTGATTTTTGGATGTATATGTTTTTATGTGATTTCTGTTGGTGGATCGGAGTGGTCTAGCAGGAGCATAGGGTTTAAGAAGAGTTTGAAGTACAGGTATTTTTTCAGGTCAGAGAGAATTTTGTGGGCCATTGAGAGTTGTGTGTAGTGAAGAAGTTGTGGAAGTTCTAACCAGAGCTGCTCGAGTGCTAGGCAATGATGAGATCTAGCTGATGAATTTGTGGCCAATCTTGCAATTTTATTGTAGCAGGTTTTCAGTTTTTGTAATTCAGTCTTCTTAATGTTGGTGAGAATGGGTATGCATATAGTAAGGTGGGGAGAGTAGATGGGTTTGAGTGATGGCTATTTTGGTATTTTTTGTGAAGTAGTGTTTATTCCTATGTATAGGGTGCTGAGTTTTTTGTGTACTTTAACTGTCTGAGAAATGTGAATATCAAAGTTAAGTTTGTCAATTTCTATTCCTAGTAGTTTAGTGTGCTCCAAGGGGGTTATGTAGATATTGTTATGGAAGGTAATGTAGAGAGTGTTAGGGGAGGGAGCATTTTTGTTAGGAGAGAATACTAATAGTTTTTTTTTTTTTTTTTTTTTTTTTGTTAGGGTTTCAGATTAAATTAGCATTTGTTAGTCCTGGGGTTTCAGATTAAATTAGCATTTGTTAGTCAGGACTCAACTTCTTGAAAGGCTTTTTGAGTTAGAATCTTGAGTTAGAATCTTAAGTTCTAATAGGTGGGGTGCATAACAAATCACTGTTGAGTCATATGTGTATTGGATGAGTGATGCATGAGAGGTTACAAGATGCAAGTTTTTAGTAAATATAGAGAATAGGAATGGGCCTAATGTAGAGCCTTGTGGCACTCCAAGTTCAACTGGTAACAAGGGTGATGGGGTCTGTTGCCATGAGACTGCTTGTTGGCGTCCTGTGAGATAATCTTTGAACCTTGCAAGGGTGGATTTACAGAACTGTAGGTCTGTTTCTCCTTTATCAACTGCATCTTGTATGATTATTATTATTTATTTACAGTGTTGTCTGCTATTTACCTCACTTTCACAAGTCCACATTGATCTCCATGGATTTATTTAGGTAGCATATCTGCTACCCTGGAGGCTAATATACCCATCGTGATTTTATAATCTTGTTTCAAAACTGAAATCGGTCTGTCATCCTACTTTCTGTGGGGCGTTTCCTGATTTTAGTATTGTTGAAATTACCACTTCCTTCCAAGTAGCTAGAATCTGTCCAGTTTCCATGGCACTGTTTAATACATTTAGTATTTGTTTTTATAATTTATGTCCCACTGGTTTATACAGCTCTGCCGAAATTCCATCTACACTCACTGATTCCCAACTTTAAGACTATAAATTTGTCTTTCTTGTTCCATAATTGTTATTGGTTTTAACAAAGAATTTGCTTGCATTTAAGAAAATATGGGTAAGGTGATTTCCCCTAGAAATAATTCCAGTTTTCTTTCCAATCTGTTAAATCCTTTTCCCATTGACTTTTCCAGTAATTCATATACAGTCCTATAGTTTGTACCTGGCTAAGTGATTTTGCTAACACTTGTAATGAACTGGGTGTGTTACTCAAAAATTGTTTTGTAGAGCTTTCAGTAACACTTATAATGAACTGGGTTTGTTACTCAAAAATTGTTTTTGTAGAGCTTTCAAGTGAAACTATAATTTTCTAAAATTTGTTCTATTTCCAGTTGCGTTCCATCAGTCTCACCCTCCAGGTCCTCCTCCCCATTATCTCTACTTGTTTTTTATCCATTCCTGTAATTCCTTTAATGCTTGGGATTCATTTTATCTCTTTATTTTTGCATAGTCTCTTAAGTCTTGGTTCCAGTCTGCCTTTCTTTTTTCTTCTTTATTAATTACTCCTTAATCTACCACAGTAGTTCCCAGCTGACCTCCTGATAGCTTATTTTGCTGCCAGTTATCAAAATACTTTTACGGTAATGGGTAGGGAATCTCCAGTGCTTAATGGTCTTTCTGTTTGTGAGTTGCATGTTTGCAAATAATGGTGCATAATCTGATATTATTATTATTATTATTACTATTATAGGACATACCTCCCATGAGTGGACTCTGTATATGTCTTCACTTGATTTATAGATCCTGTCCAGTCTGGAGCAATGTTTTACTGCCTTTGAATAGCATGTGTAGTGTAGTACTCCAAGTTGACTGGTTTTGATCTAAGTCAAATAGTCCCACTGTATCATTAATTCTGTTAAATATTTCCTGACACTTGGATTCATTAAAATTCTAGGTCATCCTTGGAGGAGTGTTCCCAGCACAAGAATCTGGTAGTCTATTGGCCGTTTTGGGCCAATTTCTAGCTCTTTCAAGTCCCACTGTATAAAACCCGCTTTGGCGAGGTTTTTGCGCTTGTTACTACTCAGCCAAGCTCCTTTTGGTCCGGCAGAGTGGTGCTAGCAGCAGAGAGGCCAAAAGAGCGATTGCTAACCTGATAAAAGTGTTTTTTTTTCCTGCTACTATCTGGGCGACTGTCCGATCTAGCTAAACTGCAAGTATTTCTGCTTCTTGAACTGTTTTAAACTGTTTAAAGTTGTTTTTGCACCTGCACTTTTAAAGTTTGTCCTGTTTGTTGCATTTACCAGTTGAGGCTACACACTCAAGTGCGCTAGCCTGTGTTGCATATTTACTGCATTTTCCTGCTATTTGATGAAAAAAAGAAAAACAAAAAAAAATTATCCTTGTTTCCCGTCTTTCCTGACCTAGAGTAGTCCAAATATAGGCTTTGCTGTATTCTGGACTTTTGGAAAGTTCCTGTGTTGCCCATTTCCTTTCTTGGATAGAGGGAGGTTTCTTTGTTCACCAGTGGCAGTGGGAACTTAGAGCAGCCTATCTATCCCTGGAGGAGTGTTCCCAGCACAAGAATCTGGTAGTCTATTGTCCGTTTTGGGCCAATTTCTAGCTCTTTCAGGTCCCCCTGTATAAAACCCGCTTTGGCGAGGTTTTTGCGCTTGTTACTACTCAGCCAAGCTCCTTTTGGTCCGGCAGAGTAGTGCTAGCAGCAGAGAGGCCAAAAGAGCAACTGCTAACCTGATAAGTTTCCTGCTACTATCTGGGTGACTGTCCGATCTAGCTAAACTGCAAGTATTTCTTCTTCTTGAACTGTTTTAAACTGTTTAAAGTTGTTTTTGCACCTGCATTTTTAAAGTTTGTCCTGTTTGTTGCATTTACTTGTTGAGGCTACACACTCAAGTGTGCTAGCCTGTGTTGCATATTTATTGCAATTTCCTGCTGTTTGTTGCAAAAAAGAAAAAAAAAAAAGTTATCCTTGTTTCCCATCTTTCCTGACCTAGAGTAGTCCAAATACAGGCTTGGCTGTATTCTGGACTTTTGGAAAGTTCCTGTGTTGCCATTTCCTTTCTTGGATAGAGGGAGGCTTCTTTGTTCACCAGTGGCAGTGGTGAGCTTGGAGCAACCTATCTGTCCCTGGAGGAGTGTTCCCAGTGCAGGAATCTGGTAGTCTGTTGGCCATTTTGGGCCAATTTCTAGCTCTTTCAAGTCCGCATGTATTGCGTGATTTTGTGCATAGCGCAGCATTGAGCAGCGCCGCTTATTTGGGTTTGAGCCATTCTCGGCTCAGCAAAGTCTGCTCTTCACCTTTTCCCTTGGAACTGATCTTGTTCTCATAATAAACACCCTATTCCTACGCTAAAGCCTAGCACTTGCTCACTAAAGCAATTATATAAGTCAGCACTAAAAAATTAAAAGCACTACACCCTCACAAACTCCCCTTGAGTAACTTGTTCCCCATTGGCCCTTTTTTTCAATTATAAAGGAATTCCCAATACTATTCTAGCATGTCCAAAGGTCAGTTGTCAATCTCCTCTCTGGTCCAGCTGGTGAACCTGGGAATCTTGAGGCAATGTTACAACTGCCTAATGTACACAGACAACCCTCTCCTCCTCCCAACAAATTCCAACACATGTGAGAGATGCAACCATATAGCCAAACTGGAGGCTAAGCTCTCTCAACTCAGTACTGGCTTAACCAGTCAGGACGAGAAGGAAACCACACTCACTACAATTCCAGTCTCACATAGACCTACCACGACAGCAAACCAAACACATAAACACACAAAAACATACTTGGAGGCTCTAAATAAAAATCTGCCTAAGCAGCAGAGACCTCCAAAGCAGGCACCCAAGCAACCGCTACCCCAAAACAAAACACGTGCAACACATAGCTCACAAAGCCAGTGTGCCGAACAGTCACAGCCCTTAAGGCTAAACAACACACCTGATACACTTGTAATAGGTGACTCTATCATCAGGCACACTGACGTCCCGCTCACTAGGCTGAACAAGGAGAAGGTCACGGTGAGCTGCCTGTCGGGCGCTAGTATCTGCCACGTAACACAAGCACTCAGGTCACTCCAAGGCAAGTAATATATGACTCAGTCATTGTCCATGCTGGTGTGAATGACCTGAGACGTACCTCCCTGGACTACATGAAGAGAGACATAGAGGAGCTCTCTGAGCATGTAGCCCAGGCCGGTATGACCCTGACCTTGAGTAGCATCTTACCCTCACCAAGAATGATGCCACAGTATGAAGACAAGATATCAATTTCAACAATTGGCTTAAGTATTGGTGTCATTCAAAGGGGATCCAATGCCTGTCAGCCTGGGATGACATGCTCGACAAGCCATGATGCTTCGCTAGGGACGGCTTGCACCTGTCACCCCTGGGCTTTCGGATATTGACAAAGGCTCTTGCTACCCCCATAGTGCCTTTTTTAGGCAAGGCTCAAAAGACAAACCCACCTCCATAGGTATCACAAGGGATAAGAAACTAAGAGTAATGCTACTTAACGCCAGAAGTCTAAACCTCAAGATGCACGCACTCGAAACTCTCCTTAGCATGGAGAACATCGATATCTGTGCAGTAACAGAAACTTGGTTCAAGACTCTCAAGAGCACCCCAGCACTACCAGGTTATACCTCGTACCATGCTTTTCGGCCCCAAAACTTGGACCGAACCACAAAAGGAGGGGGAGTATCAATATTCGTCAAAGATACCCACACCTCCAGGTTGGTGGCACAGCACGAAGCATCAGAGACTATCCATGTGCAACTAACAGTGGGTAAAACTGCCTTCCAGGTTATAGCCTGCTACAGACCACCCTCCCAAACCCAGGAACCCCACTCGGCCTTCCTGAGAACACTGGAAAATATGAAGGTCTCTCCAAACACCATTATATTGGGTGACTTCAACTACCCAAACATAGACTGGGAGCATTACTCTAGCTCCAACACCCTAGCCCAAAGGTTCCTAGAATTTATAAACTCAAATGCTATGGAACAACTTGTTACCACTCCCACAAGAGGGGAAAACATACTGGACCTGATCATCACCAACATGGGGACTCTATGTTCCAGACCAGAAGTGTATCCCTCACTGGTAAGATGAGACCATAAACTAATCTCACTGGATATTCACATCCCGACCCCACCCCATGCCCAGAAAACCACAGTGAAAAACTTCTCTAAAGCAAATTTTACACTCCTCAAAACCGAGGTGGAATCCTTGAAAGCCCCCGGGCCTGTGGATAACACGACCCAGACCACAAAAGCCTTTATAAACGCATTCTATGAACACCTTCAGGAATGCATGGATCATGCAATCCCAAATAAAACCAAGACTCAATCCTCCAAAGGCAGACGTCCTGTCTGGTGGACCCCAGCCATAAACAAACTATACAATAGAAGGAGGAAGCTACTACATGATAGAGCAAAATCCCAAAAAGGGAAGGCATCTCTGATCAGTACTAGCAAAAAACTACGGGCACTCATAAAATCCTCTAAGGCCAGCTTCGAGAGAAAAATTGCACAGGACACTAAGGATAATCACAAGGCTTTCTTTAGTTATGTTAGGAACCTGGGTGGGAATTCCCAGATATGCTCAGAATTAGTCCAAAATGACAAAAAATACACCGAACCCACAGACATTGCCAACATCCTAGCTGACAGGTTCAGCGCAAACTTCTCCCCTCCTCCCCACCAAAAGGGCTAATATCTATCCCAGCAGAGTGCTGCCCCCCTGACATCTCAGATGCTCAGGTAAGAGCTGCCCTCTCCAAAGCAAGAAACACAGCATCAATGGGACCAGACGGTGTCCCGGGCTGCATCCTACATGAACTCCAAGAAGAGCTAAACCCAAACCTAAAACTACTGTTCAATCTCAGCCTTACTACAGGATATGTACCCAAAGAGTGGCGTACAGCAACAGTGATCCCTCTCCACAAAGGTGGTGCCTCAACTGATCCTGGAAACTATCGCCCTATAAGTTTCACTAGCTTGGTCTGCAAAGCTATGGAAAGGATCATCATGGACCTTATAAATAAAGATATTGGGGACCTACAGACACTGGATCCTACCCAGTTCGGCTTTGTTAAGGGCAGATCCTGCCTCTTAAACCTGGTCGATTTCTTTGAAACAGTCACCAAGGCCATTGACAAGGGGAAGGTGGTCTACACAGCCTACCTGGACCTCGCAAAAGCCTTCGATACAATACCCCACTTGGGCATTATAGATACGCTCACCAGCTTAAATATAAACACCTATGTCACGAGATGGGTTGCAAACTGGCTCAAGGACAGAACCCACATGGTTAGAATAGCTGGAGCCATGTCAGACTCCAAACCAGTTACAAGTGGCGTCCCACAAGGCTCAGTCTTGGGACCTCTCTTGTTCAGTATATATTTCTCGGAGGTACAGGCCAACATGGAAGGACTGTGGCTGACCAAGTTCGCAGATGACTGCAAACTGGGCGCCATAATAGACTCTCCAGCCGACACAAGCATCCTCCAAAAGGGCCTCATAGAAACAGACAACTGGTGCCAGAGCCATGGCCTCAAGCTAAACGCCAAAAAGTGTGTAGTCATCCCCTTTGGCAAAAACAAAGTGCCCACAAATTACCACATAGGTGGTAATCCATTAAGTACAGAAGAAGTAATTGGGGACCTGGGGACCCAAGTTGATAGCAATCTCTCATTTGACAACCACGTGGCCAAAGTGGTTAGAAAAACATTTTATATAGCCCACCTAATCATGAAGGGATTCACATCTAGATCAGGGGAGGTCATCGTGCCTCTTTACTCATCTCTCATCGGGCCCATAATTTAGTACAATGCCCCTTTTGGGATGTACCTTACCAGACACCTGCAGCAACTGGAAAGACCCCAAAAGTACCTCACCAAGAGGATCAAGGGGCTCAAACAGATGCCGTATGCTGCCCGGTTAAAGAAACTCCAGCTCTACTCAGTGGCATACCGCCTGCTCAGAGGCGATCTGTGCCTGATGTATAAAGCCATGTCCAACCCGGAATTAATGGACATGCTGCACCTCAGAAAATCCAAATCCCATCAAGCTACGCGCTCGAGGGACTTAAACCTCAGCACTGAAATAAATAGGACGCGCTGGAGGGACAGTTTCATAACCCAGAGGCTCCCTTCACTCTGGAATAAAATCCCAGTCCAGGTTAGGCAGAGTCCCTCATTGACTCTCTTCAAGAGGAATCTTGATGAGTGGATGGGAGATCGTAGGTTTACCCCGGGTATCACTTCTGTGTCACTGTTAGACAGAGGCACGGTATACTAACCTCGAAAAAGGGCATAGCAAAATTAATTTAAAATGGGTGGCGAAAGCCATATACACTCTGGCTAGGCTTATAAATGCCCTAGGGCAGATAGCCTAGTATGAACCTATGAACTGGAAGTGTGTCAGTATGGTTTGTGATGCAAAATGCTTGCAACTAAGATTGTGTCGTGTGTCTGTTTTCATTTATATAAATGTATGATTGCTTATGTCATAAGTGATTAATAAAGGTGTTTTTTGCTTAAAAAAGAGGCAGGAATTGAATAATTTATGTAATGTTGCTTAGGTTATATCATATATAGCAGTATATGTGAAGTATAATGTTTGTTAATGCTAATTTAATACAATTTGATTACTTTTGCATAAATGTAAATTTACCTGTGTCACAAGTGATGATTCAATAAAGGTGTTTAAAAAAAGATTGGTTCAGTATGATGTATTATTTCTAAAACATGAAATAACCTTAAGTACTAGTTTTAAGACTAAACTTTATGCAAATAGATTTAAACAAAACACATTTTTATTTCTCACCTTGTCCGCTTCCAAGGTCAGTCAACTGCATCTGCTGATGCAAGCCATGGTATTATCCATCTCCTGGTTCTCGTCTGTGGTGTATATTGCCACTGTCAAGTTTTACTTCAGTATTTCTAGGTCACTCCTCCTAGAGCAGCTATTAAATTGACAGTTTCCTGTAGACTGTATCCATCCCATATTGTCTCCTTTTCTTTCAATACTCGCATCTCTTAAGTTGCTAGAGTGTAGTATTATTCACATGCACATTTCTTTAAATACTTGTAATTCTCTCCTTCTTACCCGGACACACACATATTCTTGTACCTAGTCTACTTCAGTTTTTTACATGCAGGCTATCAGTCTCTTGAGCTTAGTTTGGAGATAATTCTTGAACACTGGGGAGAGCTCCTTTTTTTTTTCTTTGTGTTTGTATTTTGTTGAGGGATCCAAGGTTTTTCAGAGTCTGCCTGTTCCAGTTATTTCCCACTTTCTCTGTTTTTAGTGTTTAAATGGCCTCCTCTGCTTCCATGAAAGTCTTGGGTTCAGCGAAGAAGAAAATCCTTATGTAAACCAGGTAGAGTATTTTTATTCTCGGCTTTTCTGCTCTGCAAAGTTGTATTACTGGGTCAAGCTTTGTTCTTCTGAGTTGTGTTGCAGTACTGTAGTCCTATTTTGCAAATATTTTATTATCTCCATATAACAGCTTTTTTCCCAGTTTCCAGAGTTGTGAAAGCAGATGTTCTTTTAATATGTATGTTGTAAAATGAATTGTCTGTCTAGGTCGTCTGTTATATTACCCAGCGAGTATAAACAGTGTACTCTCTTTGATCTTTGTGTCTTTGCATCTTCCTGTGGTGCTCCAAACCATTCATCTAATAGCTTTTTACCAAAGATGATTGTCTCTGCCTTCCTCTTTCTGTGATATGCCCACCAATCTTAATTTTCAGCGTCTCATTTGGTCTTCAAGATCAACGATAGGGGATTCCAATTACTCAAGCTTTACTTGAGTATCTGTGCCCTGCTGTCTCTTACCATGGGACAAAATACTAAACTACTTTAATTCTACTGTCCTAAATATCCTAAACTCCCTAGCTTTACTTCATAGAACAAAAAAAAAAAATCAAGCATACCCATGCTCCTTGGATTTCCAAAAGCATGAAACCCAAACCATGCTACTCAAGAGATAAAGCCCGGAAAGAATGGAAAGCTGACAGTACTCAGCAGCATTTTCAGAATTGTAGGACACTAAGGAACCTGTCAAAGAAATTAGCGCAAAGTGACAAAAAGAGTACTTTCACCAATAAAAAGTGCAACACACAAAAATAAAAAAAAAAAACATTTTTTGGAACTCTTATGAGCACTCTAATCATACCCAGTGGTCCATCTCAGCCAAATCCACTACCAAATGAAAGTTATACTACTACATGTGTTAACAAGCACATTCTAGACACACCCACCTTTGTCTGTACTAACAGATTAAACCACCTCTATACAAGACTGTACTTTCTCTGGGTTCTTTACTTTTGTTCCAGTTTACACAGACCTCATTAGAAGACATCTAAAAAACTGAAGTCAAGTATTCTGGCTTCTGATAACTTTTCATCTGTTTACTGAAAAATAGCAGCAAATTAAATTGCCTGTCCTCTGTCTTTGCTAATAAATGAGTTGATTACAAAAGAACATGTACCCCACCTTATGCAGAAGTATAGCTAGGGTGGAATGAAGGAAGGTGTTTGGAGGTGCAATGGCGGATGCTGATTAGTCAGTAGTATTGTCAGACAATTATTTCCATATTAGCACTTATTGGATGTGGAAGTTAAATACTGTTTTGCTGTGAGGACTTAAGTGCTTCATTCAGTGCTTGGTGTTGTATAGTTTGTAACAAGCAAGCAGCTTGCTACAGTTTTGTATAGCCTTTTTGATCCTGATAGATTTGATGAGGAAGGTGGTGTTAGGATCACTTACATTTTCTTTTTGTTTGTGCTCCTGAACTTAGGCTTAATAGGCACCAGGGGCCAGATTCCAAAAGAGTTCCTCCCAGTGTAAGTCTGCCTTGAGTCCAAAAGAATTGTTGTCAGCGTAAGTGACTTACTTTGATGTAAGGCCTGTCTATAAATTGGCTTACACCTGTGGCCAAATTCCAAAACACCTGCTCTCAGCTTGCTCGTGATGTAAGTCGTCACTTACACTGAGAGCAAGACTTTTGGAATTGGGGACCCAGATCATAGAGCAGCACTAAGCACGAGATGAGCCAGGTATGGCTCTGCAGCTGTGTAAATGATCTTGTATTGTACCACTCCACAAAGAGGAAAGTCTTGATTTCTTCAGCTACTGGCTCATAACCATCTTATCATTCCTGTAAAAGATCTTAAAAAGGCAGTATATTAACAAGTATTGCATTCCCTCAGTAAAAACTGTTTGCTGTCTACTACACAATACTCTTTCAAATCTGAACGTAGTACAGGCATGGCTCTGCTGACATTTATCAGCACAGTAAACCAGTGAAAAAATTATGGTGAGGTTGTAGCATCCCTATTGTTTGTCCTACCAAAGGCCTTTGATACAGACTCTCAAATAAACTAATTGAGTTAACAATGACACAAACTACCACATCCTGGTTTTAGAGTTACTTAAGCCAGTACTCCCAGAAAGTCAGTCAACACAATGCAAAATCCTGTTTCAGTTCCTCAAGGGTCAATCTAAGATCCTCTGATGTTCATTGTGTTTCACTGTTGCAGTCAATACACTTGGGTTATCCTGCTGGCAGGCTATCCACAGTCGGCCAGAATTTCAAAGTCTAGGTCTGGTGTCGGTTGCTGTCGCCTCTTCCCTGACATCAGTGCACCAGGGGTATAAAAGATGCAGCCGATGACATTTTCTTCAGTCTTTCTTGCCACACAGTGCCCGAAGCAAAAGCAGTTTGCAAGTGCCGGTCGGCCGACTCCTGAGATTTTCGAAATTGAATTTCAGAACCGAAGTCTTCAATAAAGCTAAGTACCCCGTTGGGGAAACTTTTTCTTGCTCCAGACCGATGTCAGTAAAAGTTAACAATTGTATTTCTTGTGGGAAGCAAATACCTCATAAGGATTTTCACTCTTACTGTATTCCTTGCCTAGGCCCTGACCACGACGTTGCTAGTTGTCGGTTTTGTGCTAGATTCAACCAACGCACTATTAAGCGTCGGTTTGATTTTGCTTTACATTACTTTGGCCGAAGATTTAACTACATAATGCCGTCTGAACAACCGACGACCGGAATTCATAAAAAACGCAAAGACAAAGAAAAGGACAGGTATCTGAGGTCCAAAACCGACGACGAAGCCTCTTCTAGGCCAGTCGCCGGTTCGCTGGTTCTCAGTGAGGCACTTTCGCAGCCCCTGACACCCGCTACCTCAGAGCCACAGGCCGCATTCGACTCCCACGCGGAGACACCTAGGCCTCTGGAAACTCAAGGTATTGGGCCTGCAGAAACTTTTCCCTCAGATGGGTCCGGAGCCGCTGAGCAGGCATCGGCTTCTGAGGGTGTTTTCAGACTTTCACAGCTTACTATTAAGTCCACTACAGCAGCCAAGGCAAAGTCAAAAACACCATTAAAGACAAGGAAACAAGTACAGCATTCTCCTTGACAGTCATCCATGCCAAAGAAAATAGAAGTTATGTACTCACCATAACGTTCTATCTGAGTAGATACTTCATTTATCTGCAACCTGTGGGTGTCGGATCCAACCTCGGATCCGATCCGGCAGCTTTCCAAGATCCGAGCTCCTAGCTCCTCCCCCTACCCATAATCCCCTAGTACCAACCACATTACCTCAGATCGTTTTTTTTGCCTCACCAACTCGAGACAGAAACCAACTCCAAATGATCAGAGAAAATTCCCGAGGTTCGGGGGATGGCAGGGGGGGGTCGGTTGCAGACAAATGAAGTATCTACTCAGATGGAACGTTATGGTGAGTACATAACTTCTATATCTGAAGTAGTTACTTCATTTGATCTGCAACCTGTGGGACAGAGTCCCCAGCTAACCTATAGAACCTGGGTGGTCCTTACGGAAGGATATTCCGAAGCACCACGGAGCCAAAAGAAGCCCTACTTCTGGAAATGATATCCAGTTTGTAATGATAAATGAAGGTATGGGAAGAGGACCAGGTAGCTGTTGAACAAATATCGTCTACTGGAACCATAGACCAAAAGGCTGTTGAGGTAGCTACAGATCTTGTGGAATGAGCACGGACGCCAACCGGAGCTGGCTTCCCAGATGAAGTGTATCCCAGCATAATGCACTGACAGATCAAATTCGCTACAGTTACTTTAGCAATTGCCTTGCCCATGGCTGATTTTGCATAAGAAACAAACAGCTGGTCTGACTTGCGAAACTCTCTAGTCCTGTGCAAGTAAAAATGCAGTTGTCTGTGAACATCCAATTTGTGCAACGTATATTCTCCTTTGTTGTGAAAATTTGGGAAAAATACAGGAAGATTTATTGATTGATTAATGTTTGATTCTGTAGCCACCTTAGGCAAGAAAGACGGGTTAGTCCTGAGGGACACTCTTATCTTTGTGAAAGATAAGGTATGGGGGTTTGATACACAGAGCTTGTAATTCTGACACTCTCTTGGCTGAAGTAATAGCCACTAAGAAAGCGGATTTCCAAGACAAGAATTTTGACGGAACTGAGGCCGCAGGCTCAAAAGGTGGTCTCGTTAAGGCTTGTAACACCAGAGTGAGATCCCACAGGGGAACCACAGTCTTGATAGGTGGTTTCAAAAGAAAAATGCCTCTTAAGAAGGTTTTACACAACTTAGTAGATGCTAAGGAGCCTATGCCGTCCCCCACGTGAAAATGGGAGATGGCCGCCAACTGCACTTTAACTGTGGAGGCACTTGCTCCCTGTCTAAAAAGCAGGGAAAGGAAGTCCAGAATAGTTGGAATAGGGACAGTAAAGGGGTCCAATTCTTTATCTTTGACCCAAATGGAAAAACGTTTCCATTTACTGTTGTAAAGTTTCCTGGTAGATGGTTTATGAGCCGCCACCAGAATGGCCTTAACGGGGGATGAGATACCGGGAGTCCTTGCCATTAGTGGAACTGGATCAACCAAGCAGCAAGTTTGAAATTGACCAGGTTTGGGGGCATGGCATCTCGCTGGGTGCGAGATTAGGTCTGGACTGGGATCCAGAATCCATGGGGGAGCCACACTGTGAGACCGCAGAAAGGGGAACCAGATCTGTCGAGGCCAGAATGGGGCTATGAGGATAACTCTGCTCCCCAACCGACAGGCTTTCTGGATGAATTTCATCATAAGTGGGAGGGGGGGATAAGCATAAAGGAGTCTGGGAGGCCAAGCATGGACTAGAGCGTCTCTGGGGGTTTCTCCTCTGGGGGGAACTATCGCGAAGTACTCGCTGCATTTTGTGTTTAAAGGAGAAGCGAAAAGGTCGCAGCGAGGTTGACCCCATTTGTGGAAGATCTGCTTCGCAACAGATGGGTTCAGAGACCACTCGTATGGAGTGAGGAACACTCGACTTAGCTTGTCCGCTAATATGTTGGACCGCCCCGGAATGTGCGTTGCTATCAGAAAGCGGTTGGTGGAAATCACCCATTCCCACACTCTCATGGCTTCTCGACACAGGGGGTAAGATCTGGTCCCTCCTTGTTTGTTTATATACCAGACTACTGCCATGTTGTCTGTCTGGATTGCAATAGTCCCTATGGGAAGAAGGTCGTGGAGAGCTTGCCCTCATCTCTAGGGGAGTCCACGTGCCTTGAACGGATCTGCCTGAACAATTCCCCCCCCACCCGAGGCAAGAAGCGTCCGTGGTCAACGTGGCTTTGACCGGAGGGATCACAAAGGGTCTCCCTTCTCTGAGTTCCTGCGCCTGTAACCACCACAGAAGGGAGTCCCTGCACACCCTGCTCAGGGGAATTGGCATGTATAATGGGTGAATCGACAGTGACCATTGAACTTGAAGGGTCCATTGTAATATGCGCATTCGCAGACGAGCATGAAGAGAGAGACCGATCGCTGCTGACATAGACCCCAGTGCCCTCAGGACTAACTCCGCTGGAGGAGCAGGGCTCCGAAGAAGGGCTAACACCTGGAACGACAAGCTGTTCAGCCTGACTGACGTTAGAACAACTTTGGAGATTTGTGTATCTAACCTGGCCCCTGTGAATTCTAGGGCTTGAGTGGGGCACAGGCAGGATTTCTGCTCGTTCACTGAGATGCCTAGGTTGTGGGCCAGAGAGAGCATAATCTCTCGCCGCACAGAGCTGATGCCTGTTGGTCGCGGTGAGGAGCCAGTCATCTAGGTAAGGGAAGACCTGAATGCCCTGAAGTCTCAGGTGGGCTGCAACCACTGCCATGACCTTGGTGAACACTCTGGGGGCTGAGGGTGAGGCCGAATGGAAGAACCCTGAATTGATAATGACTGGCTCCGAGCCGGAAGCGGAGAAACCTCCTGGATCGTTTGTCCATTAATATGTGGTAATACGCATCCTTGAGGTCTAGCGAGCACATCCAGTCGTTCTCCTGCAGCAGGGGGAGAATTGATTGGAGAGTGACCATCCGGAACTTTTCCTTGGGTATGAACAGGTTCAGGGCGGAAAGGTCTAAGATGGGTCTGAGGTCCCCCGTTTTCTTTGGCACCAAAAAGAACCTGGAGTAATAACCCAATCCGGACTGGTCTGGGGGGACGGGCTGGATGGCTCTTTTTCTTAGCAGCTTTGAAATCTCCAAAGCCGCTGCCTCCCTCTGATCGGGTGGGACATCAGGGAGGCGTCTGGGTTTGGGGGGAAGGTTTATGAATGGAATGGAGTAACCTTTGGATATGATCCGGAGCACCCATCGATCTGTTGTAAGGGACTCCCAGTTTGACAGGTGCTCCGACAATCGCCCCCCGACTGCCTCCAGAGAGGGACAGTCGGGCAAGCCCTCAGGGCTGTTGCGTGGGTCTGTCCGAGAAAGGTTCTCTAGACCCGAAATTACGCGGCCCCCCCTCTGCCTCTGGGCCGGCATCCACCTTGTCCTCCTCTGACTCTGGAGGACGAGTGGTCCGCAGCAGGATGGGATTGCTGAGACTTACGGAACCACAGCTTCTTTTGTCCCCTCTGATTCCTGGAGAAGGATCTTTGTGGATTAGAGAAGCGGTCTCCGATGGCAGACAGCGTCTTCCTGTCCTTTTCGGTTTGGACCAACGTGTCGCGAACAGTTTTGCCAAACAAGGCAGAACCGTCAAAAGGGGCGTTCGCGAAGGACGCCTTGAATGGGTCCGTGAAGTCGCACAGACGGAGCCAGGAGAGACGTCGCAAGACGACCCCGGCTCCGCTAGCTCTAGCGGCTCCCTCCGTAGCATGGGAGAGAAGCCGCATAGATGTATTGGAGATGGATTTTAGAGTGGCCATTCGGGTCTCAAAAACCTTTTTGTCTGGGACCGATATGGACTCTGAGGGGGCTGCAGCATATTCCTTAATCAAGTCTCGCTGTAACCTAATGGTATGTGCCATATAGTTCAGCGCCCTTATGGAAAAGGTCGCTGAAGCAAACTTCCACTTCCCAATCCGGTCAAGCGCTCGAGATTCCTTATCCGGCGGGTGAACCGAAGAACTCTCCTGCGCAAGTTCTTTCTTGGTGGCCGCCGCCACCAACATAGCATCAACGGGGGTTCCTTTGGCCCAAGACGGTCTATCTGTGGGTGGGCTGAGGACTTTATCGGGGCGCCTTGGAATTGGCTTCACGGTGTCAGGCTTCTTCCAAGCCCTGGTGGTAATTAAGTCCACCAGGGGGTCGGCCGGAGGGGACACCCAGGAGGTAGATGGGCCTGCCTCAAAGCCCTCCAGGAACACAGACTCATCAAGGGAGGGCTTTTGGGCTGACCACCCACCTCTAATACGCAACATTTCCATGATGTCTCCAAAGGAGACATCTTCAGGGGGTGACCTTGGGGAACCCTCCGTATCATCTAAGTCTGTGTCTGTGGTAATGGACTCGGGGGAGTCCAGGTGCCTCCTTTTGCACCGATGTTTCCGAGGGACCTCCTCGGTGGGACTGTCAGAAGAGGGCTCGTCCACGGGTTGTTGTTCCTCCACGGGAACTAGCTGGAGGGCTTGGGCAGGCTGTCCAGATGGACGGATGATGGAAGACAGACCCTCATACAGTGGGGGTACGGGTGGATCTGAAGCCCGGGTCGGGGATCTGGAGGACCTCGACAGTACCCTCTCCACTACCTCAAAAGCCGAAGGAGAGCCACTCTCACCAGCCTCTGAGAGCAATCTCCTCGGATCCGAGGAAGGGATCGGGGTTGGAGCCGATGTAGTCGGTGCCGAGGCAGAGGTGTGCTCCGACACCAACAGCGCCGAAAACACAGCAACTCCCTCGGATCCGACGCTTAGCCCTCGCCCCCGAGAGCTCGGGTCTGACCAGCTCGAAGGTATGGTCGGCATCGAAGAGACAACCGCTATCGGCGCCGACAATTTCCTGGGTCCAAAAGGGCCTGGATCTGATGACTCCGAGACCCGAAAACGAGTCGGAGAAGGAGTGATCGGGGCAAATATGGGGGCTGCACTCCCCCCCCCCCCAGAGGGGGGGAGGCAAGAGCATCCCCATCTGCATTTGGGTCTGTAAGAACCGACGCATCATCCGATCCATATCCGCTTCGGAGATGCTTCGGGTCGACCTAGATGAAGTAGTAGAGGCAGGCCGGGAGGGCCGCCTCGAAAATCTCGAGGGAGACCTATCCTCCTCCTCCAGCTCCGGCAAAAAACAGGGCGAACGGCTACGAGAGGAGGGGGATCCGGAGACCCTCGAGGGAGATTTTAGTAATTTTGCTGGCGGAGCCGAAGGATGAGATTCGGCCCGCCTTTTATGGGACTTATGTCCATCCTTATCCTTGTGCCTCTTCTCTCTAAGGGAAGAGGCACTAGTTTCCCCAGAGCTCAAACCCGATGAGGGAGGTTGAGTCCCGGGTAGAGCTAAGGGGATAGATGGCGCCGAAGCTGCTGAAGCAGCTGGAGCCCGAACGGGAGAGGAAGAAGAAGCCGACTCCTGGGGGAGCTTTCCCACCAGGATCAGCTTATTCTTCCTATCCCGGAGTGCCCGGGGATTAAAGGCCGCACAGATTTGGCAGGCCTCTGACAAATGGGCTGCCCCTAGGCACAAAACGCACTGAGTGTGGCCATCAGCTGGAGAAAGCTTGTGGCCACACTCAGTACATTTAGAGAAAATGGCCTTAGGCCCTTCTGACATGATTCACACACACACCCAAACACTAGGAGGGGGAGGGGAGTGAAGATAAACTAGTTATAAAATTAACAAAAGTGACCCAAAAAACTAGCAGAAGAAGCAGAAAAAGGGAAACTAACACACACACACGAAAACTTTGAGTGAAAAATTGGTTTAAAAACCAGCAATGATCTCACCCAGCCAGGAGCTCTTCACAAGGAAGTTTCTTTAGCCGCGGCAAAAAACGATTTGAGGTAATGTGGTTGGTACTAGGGGATTATGGGTAGGGGGAGGAGCTAGGAGCTCAGATCTTGGAGCTTGGAAAGCTGCCGGATCGGATCCGAGGTCGGATCCGACACCCACAGGTTGCAGATCAAATGAAGTAACTACTTCAGATCAGATGCTTAAAATGGCCGAGGACCTAATTACTTTGATCAGGGGTTCCCATCCCCTCCTGATAAAACGCCTAGGCAAGACACTGACTATGACTCCTCTGACCAGGTTTCTATTTCCTCTGATTCTTCTTCAGATCAGGGATATTCTCTCCCTTCCTATGAGGACTCTGATGCAGAAGAATCTATACCTTCAGCTACTCCGCCTGAGGATTACTCTTTTGGGGAAACCTTGCACACCATGAGGGAGCATTTCCATTGGGAGAGCCAGGATTATTCAGAATCCAAGAAAAGGCTCAGACACTTTCTTTTATTGCCTCAGCACAGGCCCCTGGCTATCCCCCCTGTGCTTGATATTGTTGATGATGTTTTCTCTGAATCCAGTTTGTCTCCTGATTCTTTACCCCCTGCACCAGTCAAGCCAGACAGGTACTACAGGGTCCCAGACTCTCATAAATTTCTTTATAGAAACCCTGCTGCTGACCCAGAAACAATTTCTCAGGGTCACAAAGGGGTTAAGGCTTCCACTGCAAAAAACCCTGTCCCCTCTGATAGGGATTCCAGAGCTCTGGATAGATGGGGGGAAAAAGTTTACACTTAGGCTACTTTAGATGTAAGGGCTTTAAACTGCCAGTTTCACATGCTTAAATATCAACAATACCTAATGTCTTTGTTAAAACAGAAAATGCTTACAAACTCATAATGTCCTGACAATAAGGAAATGCAGGATTTATTGCATGCAGCTGAACAAGTGGGAAAGCATACTCTGCAATGTGGTTTTGATTCATTAGAGGCTTCTTGTAGAGCCGCAGTTACAGGCTCTGTCATACGAAGGCATGCTTGGTTAAAAGAACAAAGTTTACCTGATCATGTTAAAGTAAAATTATTGGATGCTCCACTACAGCATGATACTTTGTTTGGTGTTAAGGCAGAAGAGGTGTTAAAGAAAATGGTGATAAAGCAAAGTCAATGCAGACAGTAAAGGATTTCTTACAGGTTCAGCCACCTAGATTTAGCAGAAACTGGCCTTCTAAAAATTGGTACTTTCCGGTGTCAGACAGGCCACAAAGAGGCAGATACAGACGCCCAAGAGGCAGATCTCAGCCCCAAGGCTCATACAGACCTAAACAATGGGGTGCTTCAGCCCCCAAAGGAGGAGAAGACAAATCACAACCTTATAGGAAACAGTCACAATGACTTCCCTCTACAAATGCCAAGCACTTACCTTTTGGCAGCACCCTTAGGGGGAAAGCTAGCACTTTTCTCACAAAATTGGCACATGATCACCCAGGACAAATGGGTACTGAATATTGTTTCTCAGGGTTACAGATTCCACTTTCACACCCTTCCAAAATCAAAAGGTATGCCAGACCTGCCACAAAACCAGTGGGCAGAAGCACAAAAACAAATTTCTGCTCTCATGGACATGAGAGCTATTCAAAGAGTACCACAGCAAGAACAGGGACAAGGATTTTACTCAAGACTTTTCCTGGTACCCAGAAAGGACAATGCCTGGAGACCAATACTGGTCCTGTCAATCCTAAATACTTTCCTGGATATTCCGAAATTCAAAATGTTAACACTGCAACAACTTCTACCCATGCTGGGCAAGAAGGCTTGGCTAGTTACTTTGGACCTGAAGGAGGCATACCTGCATGTCCCAATCAGACAACCTTGCAGAAGATACCTCTGATTCATAGCTGGCTCAATGCATTACCAATTCTATGCACTGCCCTTTGGCTTATCTACTGCGCCCAGGGTCTTCACAAAATGCCTGGCACCAGTAATTGCATTCTGCAGACAAGAAGGAATTCAAATATATCCCTACTTGGACGACTGCCTTATTCAAGCAGAGAGCAAGGACATTCTACTAAAGCATCTGGCATTTGTAAAAAGACTACTAATTTGCCTAGGGTACACAGTAAACGAAAAGAAGTCAAAACTAGTGCCCTCTCAAGAGATAATATTCCTGGGTGCAAGCTTAAATACAAATGGCTTATCTCACGCCAGACAAGCAAAGGCAACTGACTCATTACTTTCAAATGATGGCAACAAAGACCCAGCTCCCTGCAAGAAAAATTCTGCAGGCTCTGGGCTTCATGGCATCCTGCATTCTACTAATTCCATATGCAAGACTGCATATGAGGAAACTACAGTGGTATCTAAAAAGTGTTTGGACTCAATATTGCCACAGCCTGGAAACAATGATAACTCTTATTCCCTGCCTACAACAGGAGTTTCAATGGTGGGCACTGGCCTGCCACCACAACAAGGGACAGCCTTTCACCTTACCCACAGCCAGGCAGACAATAACAGCAGATGCATTGGATTATGCCTGAGGGGCACACATGGCAGGAAAATGTATTCAGGGCACATGGCCCAAGGAACAAATGCATCTTCACATCAATCAAAAAGAGATGCTAGCTGTACAGCATGCCCTGACAGCCTTCAATGATCTACTACATCCAGGGCAACTATTACTAAAGACGGACAATACCACAGTTATGTGGTACATAAACAAGCAAGGGGGCACACATTCCTACCCCCTCTGCAGGCAAGCCATGACTTTGTGGAACACAGCACTGACCTATCAAGTACATCTGCAAGCACATTTCCTGCTAGGAAAGAAAAATAGTCTGGCAGACGAACTAAGCAGAAATCTCATGGATCCTCATGAATGGAAACTAAATCCACAGGTCTTCAGCATGATAACAAGGAAATGGAGACGCCCAGACATAGATCTTTTTGCCTCCCCTCACAACTGCCAACTACAGAGATTCTGCACAAGAACTTATCACTCACAAGCATGGAAAGTGGATGCTGTATCCTTCAGCTGGAAAACACTGACAGTTTATGCCTTTCCTCCACTGCCTCTTCTTCCCATGGTGCTCCTAAAAGTCAGACAAGAGAAGCCAAAAATGATTCTGATTGCCCCAGACTGGCCACGCCAGCACTGGTACCCAATCCTAAAGAGCTTGTCTGAAGGCCTAGCCTGCCCTTTACCTCAAATTCCTCATCTTCTGACTCAACAAAACAATCAGATTCTGCACAGTCAACTCAGAACCTTAAATCTGGCTGCATGGCAGATAATATAGCCACTCAGACCACACCTCTCTCTAAAGCTGTTATGGATGTCATTGTAGAAGCCAGGAGGCCCAGCACTAGGAAATCTTATGCAGAAAAATGGAAGAGATTCTGTGCTTGGAACCAGGCACAAGGACTCGAACCACTTGTTCCAAATATACCTCAGATTTTACAATACCTTACTGAGATGCTGGACAAAGGCCTATCCTTCTCATCCATTAAGATTCATGCTTTTGCCATTTCAGCTCATTACAATACGGAACCTCCTATTTTCTCTCATCCACTACTAAGGCAGTACCTCAGAGGGGCAAAAAACATAAGACCACCAAGGAGAGCACCGATACCTACATGGGACCTCAATTTTGTTTTAGAAAAGCTCACACTGCCCCCTTTTGAGCCAGCCAATACAGCTGATATAAAATTCTTATAATGGAAAACTGCTCTGCTCCTAGCAATAAATAACTTCAGCAAGAAGAGTCTCAGAGTTACAGGCATTAATGGCAGTGGAACCTTTTATCATTTTTCATTAGGACAGGGTTTCTTTAAGGACAAACCCAACATTTATGCCAAAGGTAGTATCCATTGTGGCTCTTAACCAAACCATTAATTTGCCAACATTTTATCCAAATCCCCAGGATAAAGGGGAGAGACTTCTGCACGCTTTGGACATACACAGACAGCTACGCTTCTACTTGGACAAAACAAAAGCTTTCAGAAAAACTGAGCAACTGTTTGTAGCTTATGCTGCAGAATCACAAGGAAAGCCTATCTCAAAGCAGACTATTTCAAAATGGATAGGACACTGCATTCGTTTCTGCTATTCACAACATGGCAAATCAGTGCCTAAGGGCACTAGGCCACATTCAACCAGAGCAGCAGCCTTCCTCAGAGGAGTACGAACCAAAGACATTCTAGAGGCTGCAACCTGGAGTTCAGTGCACACTTTCACCAAGCACTACCACTTACCTCTCTACTCTAAATCCAGAGCAGGCTTTGCCACTGCAGTTCTGCAGGGCCTTGTAGCCTCTCCTAATCCTATTTAGGCATAGCCACCCAACCTCAGCTTTGGGATTCAACCCAAGTGTAATGACTGCAACAGTGAAGCACGATGAACATAGTACAGTTGTGTGCCTACCATAAATGTAGATGTTCGAGTGTATTCACTTTTGCAGTCCAGGTTACCCACCCACCATCCCCCTTTTCTTTGCTGGGACTTTTCTGTACTTTTCTTTTTTATGCAACCTATGTGGTGTATTTGCTTGTAGATGAAGGAAATGTTTATTTTAGTACATGCCTGTTTCTTGGCATAATTTTTTAGCATACCTATTTGGGGGCACCTGACATCTGGGGCAAGAAAAACTGAAGAAAATGGCGTTGGCTGCATCTTTTATACCCCTGGCGCACTGACGTCAGGGAAGAGGCGACAGCAACCGACGCCGGACCTAGACTTTGGAATTCCGGCCGACTGAGGGTAGCCTGCCAGCAGGATAACCCAAGTGTAATGACTGCAACAGTGAATACACTCGAACATCTACATTTATGGTAGGTACACAACTGTACTTTATTTACTGCATTTATCAATGATATGCTTGATTCAGTTAAAACAGGGATAGTAGTACATTATGCAGATGGCACTACTCTTTTTGTCTTTGCTAACAGACTAAAAGATATTAAATGTAAACACAGAACTCCTTTAATACCAGATAAATATGTCTTCAAAAGGTTTAACTAATACTTAATGCTAAGAAGACAAAACTTACTGTATTAATATGTGGTACAACCACTTCAAATGGAACTGACATCAGTATGACATCATAAATAACATTAACACTGAGCAAGTTTCCTATATAAAACTTAGAAGTGTTAATAGATAGCTGTCTAAAATTTGACAAACACACAGACCATGTAATAGGAGAACTAGCCAAAAGCTTGGTACGTTATGTTAAGCAAAACCTTATCTATTAACGTCATCACTAATTGGTCTCTCTCTGGCTTACATTCTCACTTATTCATTATTATAGACCAAACTGATCAAGCTGGAACAGTGTTACAGGAGTGCTAAATTTGCCTGTAATAATCTAACTCATCACTGTATAGCCCTAAAAAAAGATTTATTTCAAAGTTTGAAACCCATATGGTCGACAGTTCAGTCTGTCAACAAAAAACACGAACCCAAACAACACCTGCAAACAATACAAGCAATACTTTTGCAGGAGAGCAAGCCCCCCCCCCACACCCATTAACACCCTCTGCTAATTAAATAAAAGGGCAAATTCCCTGATCCCCACTGTACCACAGTCTAAGTCAAAAAGGTTTGACAAACTGAATTATCGACCATATGGTCTCAACTATATTGGGATCAACAATTTGACCATTAGATACTTTGAAATACACCCTTGAAAAATATTACACAACAGATATAACAAAGCAATTAATATAAACCCAACGGATATCCTGATTTCAGTAGTCTAGTACAGCTATTCTATCCTACAAGATCACTTGGATCTCAAAACTCAAGCATATGACACACGTGCAATGATCCTGTAATCATTATGTTAACTAATTAATTATAATGAGTATCTACTGCAAAGATCTAAAATGTCCCAACAGAAATTCACCTAGAATCAAACTATTCAGTGTTTCTCAAAAAGTAAAAATGTACCTTCAGCAAAGCTAGATTTGCTTGTTCCCATGTCCCATGATACACTTTCACTGTCTCATATTACACAGTTTTCAAATCATCTTCTACTCATTAGCATACTTTCTTTCCCTTGACCTCATGTAACTCTCTGCTTTATAACTTTCACCCAGAATTTCTCGATGTCCTTCAAGGATGCATCTGCAGTCATAACATATGGGTTGTCCTGCCTCAGGCAGCCCTTCGGTCGGCCGGATTCCAAAGTCTGGGTCTGGCCTCGGCTGATGTCGCATTTCACCCGACATCATAGCTCCTGGGGTATAAAGGCATCAGCCGACGCCATTTTCCTCAGTGTTTCTTGCCGCGCGGTGCCCGAAGCAGAAGCTGTTCGCAAGTGCCGGTCGGTCAGATCCAGAGATTTCAGCTACCGAAGACTTCTAAAAAAGCTAAGTACCCCGTTGGGGACTCTTTCTTGCCTCAGCCGATGTCAGACAAAGTAAATAATTGTTTAACTTGTGGGAAACCAATACCTCATAAGGATTTCCACTCTTACTGCCTTCCTTGCTTAGGCCCAGACCACGACGTAGCAGCTTGTTTAGCCTGTGCTTCCTTCAACCGACGGACACTTAGACGTCGGTCGGAGTTTGCTGAAGAGTTTTTTGGCTCCGCTTTTGCATATAAAATGCCGTTGGAGACTCCGACTACACATTTAGCTAAAAAAACGCAAGGAAAAGGACCGACACCCGCGGCCCGCGGTTTCGGCTGAAACCACGGTTAGGCCTACCGTGAGTGTCTTGGTTTCGGCTGAAACCGAGACCTCGGTTCGCCCTTCGGCCGAAAGCATGCCTCCGACAACCGAGGCCACACAGGCCCCGGCTGAGTCGGCTACCGAAATTCCTACTGAAGAAGCAGGCACACAAGATTTGTCCGACACCATTCCGTTGGACATCTCTACTCCTGCACGTGGGGCAGCTAGACCCCCTGCTTCTATGTCTATCAAGGCCTTCTCCAGGGCTAAAGCAGCTAAACTTTCCAAGGCCTTACCTACAAAAGCTCCCTCTCACAGACCTACCTCAAGTTCTCAGATTCTCAGCCTTGCTGAGGACCTTATTTCTCTGATCAGGGGATCCCAACCTCACCCAGACAGGGCCTCACAACCCCCTCCTGAAAAGAGGCCTAGGACTGAACCCCCTGAACCTCTCTCCTCTGACTATTCCTCGGATGGTTCAGATTTATCTGACCATCAGGAAGGACCATACTCACCTTATGAGGATTCTGATGCAGAAGACTCCATTCCTTCTGCCTCCCCTCCAGAAGAATTTTCATTTGGGGAAACTCTACACTCAATGAGGGAACACTTCCAATGGCAGGGTCAGGATTTTTCTGATTCTAGGAAAAGGCTAAGGACTTTTTTACACTTACCACAGCATAGGCCTTTAGCCAATACCACCTGTACTATCAATTGTTGATGATGCATACAATGATGCCAGTACTGCCCCTGATTCTCTTCCCCCAGCCCCTGCCAAACCTGACAGATACTACAGGGTCCCGGATTCTCACTTCCACTTGTATAAGGCCCATGCTGCAGACCCAGAAACCATTTCTCAGGGACCTAAAGGTGTTGCAGCTGCCTCTGCCAAAAAACCCCTACCCTCTGAAAGAGAATCAAGAGCATTAGAGAGATGGGGTAAAAAGGTTTATACATCTGCTACTCTTTCTGCCAGGGCTTTAAACTGTCAATTTCACATGATACAGTACCAGGAATTTTTGTTAGATCAGCTGAATAAAAAGCTGTCCTCTCCTGAACCTTTAGACCGTAAGTCCCTTCAGGATTTGGTACACAACTCTCAGCAGGTCAGTAATCATTTCTTAAAATGTGGCTATGATGCACTGGAGGCTTCATTTAGATCAGCTATGACTGGAGCAGTGATTCGAAGGCATGCCTGGCTAAAAGAACAATCCTTGCCAGACCATGTTAAGTCTAAACTCCTAGATGCCCCTATGGAGAAACAAAGTTTATTTGGCTCCCCTGCACAGGAGGTTCTAAAGAAAGTGGAAGAAAAAGCAAAATCTGTCCAAACAGTCAAGGATTTTCTGCAGGTCCAACCTCCGAGGTTCAGCAGAAATTGGCCTTCAAAGAATCGGTCCTTTCCAGACACCTCCAGAGCACAGAGAGGCAGAAATAGACGCCCAAGAGGCAGAGGTCAATCAAGGGGTACCTACAGGGGTCGTCAGTGGCAACCTGCCAACCAGAGAAGTGCCGCCACAGCTGTGACTGCAACCACTTCCACAGGACAGACACAATGACTTGGCTCTGATTCCGCCTACCAGGGAACAACTGGAAGCACCCTTGGGCGGAAAGCTAGCTTTATTTTCAAAAAACTGGCATTGCATTACAGGAGACAAATGGACTTTGCAAACAATAGACAAAGGCTACAGGTTTCACTTCCACACTCTACCAAAAAAGAGAGGAATGCCAAACCTTCCACCACGCCAGAAATCAGAGGCTCTAAAACAAATCATCAGCTTACTAAGGATGAGAGCAATAGAAAAGGTACCAGCTTTGGAACAAGGCCAAGGATTTTACTCCAGACTATTCCTTGTACCAAGAAAAGAAAATCAATGGAGGCCTATTCTCGACTTGTCCACACTGAACACATATCTCATTGTTCCAAAATTCAAGATGCTGACCCTACAGCAACTTCTTCACATGTTGGGCAAGGAGTCTTGGCTGGTGACTCTAGATCTCAAGGAGGCATACCTGCACGTCCCTATACGACCAGATTGCAGAAGACACCTCAGATTTCTTGCAGGATCAGAGCATTATCAATTCTCAGCATTGCCCTTTGGCTTATCTACTGCGCCCAGAGTATTCACGAAATGCCTGGCATCAGTAATTGCACATTGCAGGCTTCAGGGAATTCAAATCTACCCATACCTGGACAACTGCCTAATAGAAGCGGACGACAAGACAAAAATAATAAAGGATTTGGCCTTTGTCATACAACTGCTGCAAGCCTTGGGATACACAGTCAACATACAAAAGTCAAGACTAGTGCCATCCCAAAGGATAACATTTTTGGGTGCAGAACTGGACACAATAACTCAGATGGCTTTTCTCACAGAAGAAAAACAAAAGCAACTACCAGTCTACTTCATGGCATTAACAAGACAAACTCAGCTTACTGCAAGGAAAGTCCTGCAGGCCCTGGGTTACATGGCATCCTGCATAATCTTGATCCCACATGCCAGGCTGCATATGAGAAAATTACAATGGTACCTAAGGAATGTATGGTCTCAACACAGACGCAGTCTAGAAGCCCTGATACCAATCATTCCATGCCTGAAAAAAGAATTCCTGTGGTGGACTCAGGCCTGCCAGATCAACAGAGGATTGCCTTTCCACAAACCACATCCAAGGCAGACCATCACCACGGACGCCTCAGACCTAGGCTGGGGGGCACACATGGAAGACAAGTGTATCCAAGGCCTATGGTCCCAAGACCAGCTGAATCTACACATAAATCTAAAGGAGATGCTGGCAGTGAAGCATGCAATCGAGGCATTCAAATCATTCCTCCAGCAAGGACACCTGCTGATAAGGACGGACAATACCACAGTCATGTGGTACATCAACAAACAGGGAGGCACACATTCATACCCTCTATGCCGGATGGCAATGGACCTGTGGAACCTAGGCCTGAATCTCAACATCCAACTGCAGGCCAGATTCGTACCAGGAAAAGAGAATTCACTAGCAGACAGCTTAAGCAGGACTACCACGGATGCTCACGAATGGATGCTGCATCCAGGCATCTTCAAAAACATAACAAAGAAATGGGGAATGCCAGAGATAGACCTGTTCGCCTCCCCACTCAACCACCAACTGAAGAAATTCTGCTCAAGAGTATACCACCCACAAGCCTGGAGGGTGGACTCCCTTTCTTTCAGCTGGAAAGCCCTGACAGTATATGCCTTTCCACCTCTCCCATTGATGTACAAAGTTCTACTGAAGATCAGAGAGGAACAGCCAAAGGTAATTCTGATAGCTCCAGACTGGCCAAGGCAGCATTGGTACCCGCTACTGAGAAGCATGTCTCGGAAGAACTCTTGGCTTCTACCTCTATGTCCTTTACTTCTAACGCAGAACAACTACAAGACCCTGCATCCAAACTTAAAAACGCTACAGCTAACTGCTTGGAAAATTGCATAAAACAAAACCGACCGGTTTTATCTCAGAGGGTTAAGGACATTATCCTGGAGGCTCGCAGACCCTCCACAAGGAAAACATATTCAGCCAAATGGAAGAGATTCCTCATTTGGAGTGCAGCAAAGGGAACAAATGTCACACTGGCAAACCTAGCACACATCCTAGAATACTTAGCAGAACTGTTCCACAATGGCCTGTCCTATTCTTCCATTAAGATTCATGCATCAGCAATTTCAGCAGAGTACAACATGGATCCTCCTGTCTTCTCTCATCCTCTCCTCAGACAATTTCTGAGAGGGATCAAAAATGTAAAACCTCCAAGGAAACCACCTCTGCCTGCATGGGATCTCAATTTTGTGCTAGAAAAATTAACACTTCCCCCTTTTGAACCAGCAGCAACAGCAGACTTACAGTTCTTATCCTGGAAAACTGCCTTCCTGCTAGCAATCACTTCAGCAAGAAGGGTATCCGAGTTACAGGCATTAATGGCAGTGCAGCCTTTCCTTATCTTTCACCAGGATAGAGTGTCTCTGAGAACCAATCCTACTTTTATGCCAAAGGTGGTATCCAGGGTATCCTTGAACCAAGCTATTCATTTACCTACATTCTTCCCTAACCCTCAGAACAGGGGGAAAAACTACTACACACCTTGGATGTACATAGACAACTGCGCTACTATCTGGACAGAACTAAGGCCAGCAGAAAAACTGACCAGCTTCTGGTAGCATATGCAACAGGAGTGCAAGGAAAAGCAATTTCAAAACAGACAATCTCAAAATGGATAGGAAATTGCATTAGATTCTGCTAATCATTTCATGGAAAGACAACTCCTGAAAATATCAGGCCTCACTCCAGAAGAGCTACAGCCACCACTACAGCTTTCCAACGAGGAGTGGCTACCAAAGACATTTTAGAAGCTGCTACTTGGAGCTCCGTGCATACATTTGCCAAGCATTACAATCTTCCTTTATACTCCAGATCCCGAGCAGGTTTTGCTACTGCAGTTTTACAAGGGATCTTAACTACACCATCATTATCTTAGTGCCTCCTCCCCCAGTTTGGCTATGGTATTCTACCCATATGTTATGACTGCAGATGCATCCTTGAAGGACATAGTACAGATGTTCTTCATCTCACATTGCTGCAGTCCTTACACTTGGGTAGTCCGCTGTCCTCGGTCGGCCCGAATATCAAAGTATTAGGCTGACGTCGGTCAAGGCGCTTAAGACTGACATCAGGACGTCAGGGTACAAATGCGCATGACCGACGTCATATCCCCAGTCTTTTTTGCCGCATGGTCCGATGCAGAAGCAGCGTTGCAAGTGCCGTTCGGCGTTCTGAAATTTTTCGAATTCGGAGTTTCAGACCGAGTCAAAGTTGGCTAAGTACCCCATTGGGGAATATTTTATTTTTTTCTTGCCTCAGTGGTTTACCGGATGTCAGAAAAAGTGAATAACTGTATTTCTTGTGGGAAACAGATACCGCATAGAGATTATCATACTTTGTGTATTCCTTGTTTGGGGCCTGAGCACGACGTTGTTGGGTGTCGCTTTTGTGCTAGGTTCAATAAGCGCACTATTAAGCGAAGGTTAGATTGTGCCAGGTTGGTCTTCAGGAAGCGGTGCAATTATAATTTGCCGTCGGATGCTCCGGCGCCGCTTCGAAGAAGCGCAAAGACAAACCAGCTAAACCCAGGCAAAACGAGTCGTCCGTGCGGACGCCGGTTCTTAGAGGCATCAGTGGAACCGTGGTTCGCGGAGGCTTCTCTGGAGTCCCAGGGGGAGACTTTGATATTGCAGGATGTGGCCTCTCAGGAGGCAAGTCAGGCTGAAGGGGCTTCTCAGGTTACTGTACTCCCCTCCCTTCCTAGGGTGGTGAGGCCCTCTCCTTCTGTTTCCAAGGCTTCTCCCAGAGGCAGGCCAGGTTTAGCTTCTGTTGGTGTCACTCCTAGTTCATCAGGATCTGTGCCCAAGAAGCACATGCTTAAAATGGCAGAAGATTTAATTACTTTGATTAGAGGTTCCTTGCCCCCTCCTGATAAGAGGCTTAGGGTGGAACCAGAGTTGGGGAGTTTTGAGCAGGCTTCGGATGTTTCAGAGTCTTCGGCTGAAGACTTGCAGGAGTATTCTCCTTATTCTGATTCTGATGTGGATGATTCTACTCCCTCTGCTTCTCCTCCAGAAGATTTTTCTTTTTCAGAGACTCTTCATTCCATGAGGGAACATTTTAAGTGGGAAGGTCAGGACTTCTCTGATTCCAGGAAAAGGCTTAGGGAATTTTTGCTTTTACCCCAGCATAGGCCTTTGGCTATACCACCTGTTCTGGATGTTGTGGAAGATGTGTTTGCAGAGGCTTCACTTAATCCTGATTCTTTGCCTCCTGCTCCTGTTAAGCCGGACAGGTATTACAGGGTGCCTGAAGCTCATAAATATCTTTATAAGAGTCCTAGGGCGGACCCAGAAACTGTTAGTCAGGGACCTAAGGGCGTCAAGGCCTCTGTTGTAAAAAATCCGGTTCCTCAAGATAAAGAGGCCAGAGCTTTGGATAGATGGGGAAAGAAAGTCTATACTTCCTCCACCTTAGCTATGAGGGCTTTGAATTGCCAGTTTCACATGTTGAAATATCAAAACTATCTTCTTTCTCAATTGAAGTCTAAGGTAGATGCTCTGGCGGAAGGCATTGAGTGTAAAGAATTACAAGATTTGGTACATGTTTCTGAACAGGTGGGTAAGCATTCTTTACAATGTGGTTTTGATGCTGTACAGGCCTCGTCTAGGGTGGCTGCCACTGGGTCAGTTCTTCGCAGGCACGCCTGGCTGAGGGATCAGAATTTATCTGACCATGTTAAGACTAGGATTTTAGATGCTCCTTTGCAGTCTGATGTGTTGTTTGGTTCACCTGTGGAAGCAGTCTTAAAGAAAATGGAAGACAAGGCTAAGTCTATGCAGGCTGTTAAAGATTTTTGCAAGTTCAGCCTCCAAGTTTAGTAGGAATTGGCCTGCTAAGGGGTGGACGCACCCTTCTTATGATTCACAGTCTAGGGAAGATCTAGACGTGGTAGGGGCAGAGCTCAGGGCTCTTTCAGACCTAGAACAGGAGTTCACCTGCACAGTCTTCGGTGAGGGCAGGGGCCAGTCCTTTCGTAAACAGGCCCAATGACCTACCTTTTCAGCTGCCAGAGCCTTCTTGTCTGGCAGCGCCTTTGGGAGGAAGGTTGGCACTCTTCAAGAAAATTGGAGTTTAATTACCCAGGACAGATGGGTATTGGATATCATACACCAAGGTTACAAGTTTTATTTCCATACCTTGCCTCCTTTCAAAGGCATGCCAGACGTTCCTCCTCAGCAAAGAATAGAGGCTCACAAACAAATTTCTCTGCTGCTTCAAATAGGGGCCATACAGCCGGTCCCTCTGCCAGAAGTGGGCCTAGGATTTTATTCTCGCCTGTTCCTAGTACCAAAGAAGGGGAACACGTGGAGACCAATTTTGGATTTATCTATCCTCAACACTTATCTGGACATTCCCAAGTTCAAAATGTTGACGTTACAACAGCTTTTACCTCTGCTGGGCAAAGATCACTGGATGGTGACTCTGGATCTCAAGGAGGCTTACCTTCATGTTCCTGTCAGGCTAAGTTGCAGGAAGTATCTGCGTTTTCGAGCTGGGACTTCTCATTATCAGTTCTCTGCATTGCCCTTTGGCTTATCTACTGCCCAGAGTGTTCACGAAGGTTCTGGCTCCAGTGATAGCTTTCTTCAGGCTAAAAGGAATACAGATCTATCCTTATTTGGACGATTGCCTGATTCTGGCCCAAGGAAAGGACGAACTTCTTCATCATCTGCAATATGTGATAGCAGTGCTAAGATGCCTGGGGTATTCTGTGAACGAAATAAAGTCCAGTCTAGTACCCTCTCAGGACATGTGCTTTCTGGGTGTGAGACTGAATACAGCATCCCAGATGGCCTTTTTGACCCCGGACAAACAAAAGAATCTTTCCCTTTACTTCCATCAATTGTCTCATCAGTCCAGGCTGACTGCAAGGACAGTCCTTCAAGCCTTGGGGTTCATGGCATCTTGTATTCTGGTGCTTCCCAATGCCAAACTGCATATGAGGAAGCTACAATGGTATCTCAAAATGTATGGACACAGCACTGCCAAGATATGGACACTGTCATTCAGATAATACCTTGCATTCAAAAGGAATTTTTGTGGTGGGCTCAGGAATGTCACCTAAACAAGGGACTCTCTGTGACCCAGCCAGAGGCGAGTCAGATTCTAACGACAGATGCCTCAGACAAAGCTTGGGGAGCTCATCTAAATGGAAAGTGGATACAAGACACGTGGCCTGCCAGACTACAACATCTACATATCAACTTGAAGGAGATGTTAGCAGTCCAATTTGCATTAATAGCTTTCAAGGATTTACTTCTTCCAGGGCAGGTGTTGGTTCTAACAGACAACACAACTGTCATGTGGTACATCAACAAGCAAGGGGGAACACATTCTTATCCTCTATGCAGACAAGCAATGATTTTGTGGGAGACTGCTCTCAGTTTACAGCTAAATCTTCAGGCAAGGTTTCTGCCGGGAGCACAGAACTCCTTAGCAGATGTGTTGAGCAGACGAATTATGGATCCCCACGAGTGGAAATTGGATCCTCATGTGTTTCGGAAATTGACAGTGTCATGGGGAACTCCAGACATAGATCTGTTTGCTTCTCCACTAAACTACCAGCTGCCAAAGTTTTGCACAAATGGTTTCATCCCACAGCTTGGAAAGTGGATGCTCTTTCTTTCAATTGGAGCAATCTTCATGTGTATGCCTTTCCACCTCTGCCTCTCCTCCCAAAGGTACTTCTAAAGGCCAGACAGGACAAGCCAAAGATGATTTTAATAGCTCCAGATTGGCCTCGACAGCACTGGTACCCATTACTGAGAAGTCTGGTACGGGAGCCTCCATGGCCTTTGCCTTCGATTCCACACCTGCTGTCTCAGGAGAACAGTCATTTACTCAATGTCAAACTTCACTCTCTTCACCTAACAGCCTGGCATATTCTGTTTTAAACCCTGGAGGGTCTCAGCTTCCACAGCAAGTTTTGAATGTTATTTTGGAAGCCAGGAGGCCTAGTACAAGGAAAGTGTACGCAGATAAATGGAAGAGATTTTTGTTTTGGAGTGCAGCAAAGGAATTTGATGTTTCTAAGCCTAATTTAAGTGTGGCTCTTCAATATCTGGCTGAGTTACTGGACAAAGGTTTGTCCTTCTCTTCTATTAAGGTTCATGCTGCAGCAATTTCTGCTCACTATGACTGTGATCCACCATTGTTTTCTCATCCTTTGTTTAAGCAATTCCTTAGAGGGGCAAAGAATATAAGACCCCCACGTAGAGCTCCTACTCCTGCTTGGGATCTCAATTTTGTGTTGGAGAAACTCACTCTACAACCTTTTGAGCCTGCAGCTACTGCTGAGTTGAAATATTTATCATGGAAGACTGCTTTTGTTGGCCATTACCTCTGCAAGAAGGGTTTCTGAATTACAGGCCCTTATGGCGGTTGAGCCTTTCTTAATTTTCCATAAGGATAGGGTATCTTTACGTACTAATCCTTCCTTTATGCCTAAAGTGGTTTCTAGTGTGGCTTTAAACCAAACTATTCATTTGCCTACTTTTATGCAAACCCCCAAAATAAAGGGGAAAAGATTTTGCACACGTTGGATATACACAGGCAGTTGCGATATTATTTGAGCAGAACTAAAGGGTTCAGGCAGTCTCAGCAGTTATTTGTTTCATTTGCTTTGGGTTCTCAGGGCAAGCCTGTGTCAAAACAAACTATTTCTAAGTGGATTGGGTTTTGTATTGCTTTCTGTTATTCCCATCATGGTAAGGAGATTCCAGCTGGGATTAGGCCTCATTCCACTAGGGCTACTGCCACTTCTACAGCTTTTTAAGGGGGTGGCAACTAAAGATATTTTGGAGGCAGCTACTTGGAGTTCAGTGCATACTTTCTCTAAGCATTACCACCTTCCACTTTACTCTAAATCTAGGGCTGGTTTTGCCACTGCAATTTTACAGGGCATTTTGGCAGCTCCTACTGCTTTATAGTTTTGCCATCCTCCCTTACCTCTGCTTTGGGATTCTACCCAAGTGTAAGGACTGCAGCAATGTGAGATGAAGAACATAGTACAGTTTTGTACCTACCATAAATGTAGATGTTCGAAGATCCACATTGCTGCAGTCCAATTACCTCCCTCCTTCCCCTCTGTGGTTAGAGGCGGTTGTGTGGTTTGGGTTGTGAATATTGTGGATAGTGTATATATTGTACATATAATTAGTGCAAGGGTGGTTGGTTGTTTTTTGCTGTCTTTTGGTTTGGACCTTTCTTTTTAGGGTCTTCTGACATCTGGGGCAAGAAAAGACTGAGGATATGATGTCGGTCATGCGCATTTGTACCCTGACGTCCTGATGTCAGTCTTAAGCGCCTTGACCGACGTCAGCCTAATACTTTGATATTCGGGCCGACCGAGGACAGCGGACTACCCAAGTGTAAGGACTGCAGCAATGTGGATCTTCGAACATCTACATTTATGGTAGGTACAAAACTGTACTTTTTGTATCTACCATAACTGTAGATGTCCGATAGGTATGCATCTGCAGTCAGGATTACCCACCCTCCTTCCCCTCTGTGGTATTCCTAGGGTACTTACCCCTCTCTTAGCTAGCTGGGGGAATCTATTAAGGTGTATTTGTTTGTATGTATATATGTATATATACTTTTTGATTTCTACTGTTTGGAATTTTCTACTTTTATACAAATTTAGCCTTCCTAGAGGGCACCTGGCATCTGGGGCAAGAAACACTGAGGAAAATGGCGTCGGCTGATGCCTTTATACCCCAGGAGCTATGACGTCGGGTGAAGTGCGACATCAGCCGAGGCCAGACCCAGACTTTGGAATCCGGCCGACCGAAGGGCTGCCTGAGGCAGGACAACCCATATGTTATGACTGCAGATGCATACCTATCGGACATCTACATTTATGGTAGGTACAAAACTGTACTTTTCTTTTCTCAGTTGCTGATAATTACTATATTAATACTCTATAGCAATCCCATAAACATGATGCAGATGTTTGGAGTTTGCTAAAATAATTTCCTGACTTGCTGGTAGACACTGCTACTTTCACCGTGTTAATGCTCAAATAGGCTGCCCTTTTTTGTGAATTAATTTGTTACCTGTTGATAACAGTCCGTGTTGCAAAAGCATCAGAATTAGGAAGGTTAGTTGTTTTTCCTTTCAACCAGCTGCGTATTTAGTTGTGTGCATTTTTCTATAGGCCTCTACTAAAAATGATATGCAGCCCATTTGGCAACCTGTTCATCAGTCAGTCAGTAATTTGTCTGCCTCACACTCTACATTTTAGTTTGTTTAGTTTTGTCATTTTCAGTGACCATAGTAAATTCCGTCCCTTGTATAAAATGAATTCTGATAAATGTACAAAGCTATTAGACTTTGGTTCTATTTCCTTAACCACTCATTTTCCAGGTTAATATCCTGCCAGTACATGTAAATATTTGATTGCTCATTGTATATGCCATCATATTTTTTCCTTGTTCCCTTAGAATGCTCTTTGGTTGGATATGGGCTTCAAGACCGATTCCTTACCGAACCATCTTGGATGCAAATGTTAAACTTTTTGCCAGCTTTGGAATGAACATTCATATTTATGATTTAAAAGCTTGTCCTGTTATGATGTGTCCACAAAAGTCATCACTTTTCAAAGCAGGGTAGGATGCAGGATTAGGAATAAGTACTTTTTGATAAATGTCATTTGTACTACACTTGAGGTTACATTTTGGTACGTTTTCAGAATAATTTGCCATTATGCCTGGTCCACTCTATCAAACACCTTTCCAGACTTTTTCTTCAGGCATATGCAGATTTTTTTACAGCAGTCAAAGAACCCTTCAGATGATTTTTTCCATCCTGATGGTAAAATCAGTTACAGAGTATGTGATTAACTCTGATTGTCACAGTGCATACATCATATTTTTTTATTTTGTTGACTGGTGTAATCTAGCTGGGAAGAACCCATTTTAAACAGATGCTTGAGGAGACAATCTGCAGGATTTACAGAACACTAATAATTATTTATTGCATTTCTTGACCTGGAAAGTCCAACTGGGCACAGTGTCCCCTTTTCAGCAGAGGTTCAGGGAGAAAAGCTGCAAATGATACATATCAGATAAGGATTTATACATAGCGTAGAAAACAAAAACAGCAGGTACATAGTCTTGTAAATGGCGCAGAAAAAAAACAGCATTTACAACTGTATGCATAGTCTAGTGAATAAAGATATTTTTTAAAAGTTTGTACATAGTATAGAAAATCGTTCAATAATATTTTGAAAAATCTGCATAGTAATGGAGTCATTGCAGATAGTACAGTAAGGCACAGATACAGATTATTGTTTTGAGAAAAGAAAATGCTGGGCATAATTCAATATATAAACTTACATTTCAGTAGGTGAGTAGCGCTATACATGTGTGTGTGTATATATATATATATATATATATATATATATATATATATATATATATATACATATATATATATATATATATATATATATATATATATATATATACACACACACACACACATCTATATATATGTGTGTGTATATATACATATATATCTATATATATATCTATATATATATCTATATATATCTATATATATATATATAGACAAATTTCAGTGGACCAGTAGCTTTGAATACTTCAGTAAGCAGTTTTATAATACAGGCATATAACAGGCATAAACTTGCAAGCATGCTTTAGTTTTTTTTCCCCTGTGTTTTGTAAATTAGCAGCTGGGGTAGTAGACTAAATAGAAAGACAAGACATGATTGAAATTGTGAAGAAGGGAAGAGATGGAGGGGAAAAGAAGATTCTAAAGATGAAGTTAAGAAGAAAAGAGTGGGGGGGTAGTAGTCGGTTATGATGAGAGTATAGAGAAGAAGGGTTGTGAAAAGAGTTCAAAGGGAAGTAGGTGAAGGGTAGGAAGAAGTGTGGAATTATGGATATTATGTAGTCCTATCTCGCCTCCATTATGTGTGGGTTCAGAGCCGATCCTCGGCTCCATCTCAGCCGCTTAGAAAGCCTGAAAACATCTGATTGGCTCGTGGCTAGGAGGTATCCCATGGTGCATGAGCACATTCCCCAGATCTTGTTTTCCGCATCTTCAGTCGGAAGCTTCTTTTGGTTGGCTGTGGCCAAGTGATTTAGTTCAATATTATTACTGCTTATTAGGAGTTTTTTGCTTCGTGTGAAGTTTTATTCTGATTGCTGACAGTCTTATTGTGATACCGATTTGTGTCTTTAACCAAATTTGACTTATTGCTGTTTTAAAAATTCTTGGGCCTGTTGGCCGTTTGTGTGTGGTTCCCATGAGAGTGTGTGTTTTTAGACTAGACCGCTTAACTTAGAGGTGCTAGTTTGTTCCCTTTTTCCTTCTTACACTAGGTTCGTTTAAGTTAGAGAACCTAGTAAAACCCCTTTTATTTTTGTTGTGGGTGTTAGGGCTAGATCTGCTTAAGTTAGAGGATCTAGTTCCTCTCCTGTTGTGTGAATGTGTTGGTTTTTTCTCTACTGCCATTATGTCCAAGGAACATAAAGAATATAAACAGTCAGGATTTAAAAAGTGTACTAAATGTTCACAAAAAATGTCCATCACCGATGGACATAGCGTCTGTGTGTACTGCTTAGGGGCCATACATCTACAAGAAACTTGTCCCTTTTGTCATTCTTTTAGCCCCAGAGTACTCCAGGAATGGAAGAATAAGCTGATTTTAAAAGGCATGTTAAAACCTTCCTTCGAGGAAGACCTAGCCAGTTCTTCCTCCTCTGCTAGGTCGCAGTCTTCTAGAAAGGATAAGGGCAAGACCTCTAAAAGGCCTTATCCAGCCTCAACTTCTGTCTCTGAACCTCCACAGAAGTTACCAAAATCAGAGTTGGCCTCTGTCTGTTCGGCTCCACAGTCTTCGGGGCCGATAAGATTCTGGACACGAACCCTGCAGTATCGGCACCAAGTGTGTCGGTGCCGATCACTAGCAGTCCTCTTCAGAGCTGGTCTACAGACATTCCACCAGTCTCCCCTACTCTAAAATTGCCTATATTGCAGAGAACAAGGTCTCCCACACTGTCCTTCATATCCTCCAGGAGCTTATCTGAAGAAGACATCGAGGGAGTGGTGCTCAGACTCCTCAAGTCGTCTGCATTGCCAAAATTTTTATCGGCTCCGACCCATTCGGTCTTTGAGCCGACTCCTGCTATCGATCCTGCTCTTTTTCCTCCTCCAACCCAGATTGGGCCTTTGAAGCCGATATTGTTGGTACCGACTATAGTGGTGTCCTCGGCTCCAGCACCCCCTGTGGTTGTCTCGGAGCCGAGCTCTGCTCCAACACTCTCGGCGCAGTCCGAAGTGTCTAGGGTCTGAAGCTCTTCGGTCAGCCCCGAGGGGGACACTTGGAACCAAACCTCTTCGGCACCGAGTCTTCCTCTTGGTGCGTCGGCGCGAGTGAGCTTGTACCCTACATCTTTCTTGGAGCCAATTCATTTGGAGCCATCGGCACCTATGCTCTCTTCGGAGCCGGGGAGTCGTTCGGAGCCGGAGGAATCGGTCTTCTTGAGGATGAGGAGCATGTTGGATAGTTCATCCGTCCCACGTAGGAGTACTGATGCTATACTCCCTCAAACACCGACTACAATCTTAGCATCCTCTCTCCCCTGGGATGGAGAAACCCACAGCCTCAGGACCCCCATTTGGGTGGCCCCTGATCTTCCGAGACCTCCCCAGAGGACCCCGCTGAGGAGCCCCCTTGGAAGAGATCATGTAAGAGGAAGCATGTAGACTACCCTGATGAGTCTGTCACATCTGACACTGACCTCGATGAGTCTGAAGGGTCCCCTAAGTCATCCTCTGAAGATGTCTCCTTTGCAGACATTTTGGAGATCCTCAGGCAGAGAGGTGGCTGGCCCACCGTTACCCCGTCCGATGAGGAGTCAGTGTACCTGAAGGCTTTCGGGTCTCAACCCTCAGCTTCATGGTTGTCTCCTCCATTTGATGAATTACTGGATCTTGTGAGTCAGAAAGCATGGCAGACTCCTGATGCCGTGGAACCGGTCCCCAGGAGGCCAAATAAATTTCTTTCTGCCCCTAAAGACAAAATATTTTTATCCAATGGCTTACCTGTTGATGCCATGCTGGTGGCGGCGGCCACTAAGAAGGAGCTAGCAGAGACTACTTCTTCTATCCAGCCACCCAATAAGGAATCCCGAACGATGGATAGGTACGGGAAGCATATCTTCTCTTCAGCGGCTTTTACACCCCGATCACTGAACTATCACATTTTACGAGACTTCAGAGATCTCCTAAAGGAGTTAGGAGATGCTCTTCAGGGTACCTCTACTGTGGCAGTCCCATCTACAGTGTCGGCTCAGATGTTCATCGTGCATACAGCTGCAGTAATCACATATGGGTTCTCTGCCATCAGGCGGTCCCTCGGTCAGCCGAATTCCAAAGTCTAGGTCCGGCGTTGGTTGTTGTCGCTTTCTTTCCTGACGTCAGTGAGGCAGGGGTATATAAGACACAGCCGACGCCATTTTCTTCAGTCTTTTTTGCCGCGCGGTGCCCGAAGCAGAAGCAGTTCGCAAGTGCCGGTTGGCCAGCTCCTGAATTTATGAAAAATTGGAAACCGAAGTCTTCATTAAAGCTAAGTACCCCGTTGGGGAAACTTTTCTTGCCTCAGACTGATGTCAGAAAAAGTTAACAATTGTATTTCTTGTGGGAAGCAAATACTGCATAAGGATTTCCATTCCCTTTGCATACCTTGTTTAGGCCCAGACCACGACGTCACGGGCTGTCGCTTTTGCGCGACTTTCAATAAACGCACTATTAGGCGTTGGGCGGAGTTCGCCCAACACTTTTTTGGTACAGCCTTTGATTATAAAATGTCATTGGAGACTCCTACTACCGTTTTGACCAAAAAACGCAAGGACAAGGACCGACACATGAGGTCCGCTGTCCCCACCGACACCACGCCAAAACCGGCTAGACGTGGTCCGGTTCTCAGCGAGACGCCTATGCGGTCCCTGACTACCGACGACACGTCTTTGGCGGTGTCTTCTGTAACCGAGACCGCAGGTTCCTCTGCCCAGACCCAGACTACAACCACTGAAGCCACTGTGAGCGTTGAGCCTCCTAATGTGGACAGGTCCACTTCCACCCATGGTGTCTTTAAACCTTCATCTTCCTTTTCCATTAAGGCCTGTACTAAGTCCAAATCAGCCAGGCATCCCAAGAGGCCTGTTGCACAGGGCCCATCCCCAGACCCCATGCCTAAAAAGCAGATGCTTAAAATGGCTGAAGATTTAATTACTCTTATCAGGGGTTCCCAACCCCCTCCAGACAAGAGACCCAGAGTGGAGGAGGATTCTCCCTCTTCTGATCAGGGCTCCATTTTTTCAGAACATTCTGATGTAGAGGAACACTCTTACTCCCCATTTGAAGACTCGGACGCAGAGCAGTCCATTCCTTCAGTAGCTCCTCCTGAGGATTTTTCTTTTGGGGAAATCTTGCACACCTTGAGGGGAACACTTCCATTGGGAAGGCCAAGACTTTTCTGATTCCAAGAAAAGACTTAGGGAATTTCTTTTGTTACCTCAACACAGACCTCTGGCGATACATCCTGTCTTGGATGTACTTGATGATGTTTACTCGGAGGCTTGCCTTAATCCGGATTCACTGCCTCCTGCCCCAGTCAAGCCTGATAGGTACTACAGGGTTCCTAACTCTCACCAATTTCTTTACAAAAGCCATAATGCTGACCCTGAAACCATTTCTCAAGGCCCCAAGGGAATAAAGGCCTCTACTGCTAAGAATCCACTACCTTCAGAAAGAGAGTCAAGATCCTTAGAAAGGTGGGGAAAAAAGGTATATACCTCGGCCACCCTAGCTATGAGGGCCTTAAATTGTCAGTTTCATATGCTTAAATATCAGCAGTTTCTGTTATCACAATTAAGAAATAAAATGTCTCAACCTGAACAATCAGATTGGAAGGAGTTGCAGGATATGATGCATAGTGCAGAGCAAGTGGGTAAACACACTTTACAATGTGGCTATGATGCCCTAGAGGCCTCAAGTAGAGCTGCTGTTACAGGATCAGTCATTCGTAGACATGCATGGCTTAGGGAACAAATCTTGCCTGATCATGTGAAAGCTAAACTATTAGATGCTCCTTTACAAAAGGATGTGCTATTTGGTACTAATGCTGAGGAGATACTACGGAAAATGGAAGAAAAAGCCAAATCTATGCAAACAGTCAAAGCTTTTCTACAGGTTCAACCACCACGTTTTAGCAGAAATTGGCCTTCTAAAAACTGGTCCTTTCCAGCCACGGACAAGCCCCAAAGAGGTAGATACAGGCGCACAAGGGGCAGAGGGCAATCACAAGGATCATATAGAGTCAGGCAATGGCAATCTCCAGCACCAAGAGGTGGTGAGGACAGTGCACAACAATACAGGAAACAAACCCAATGACTTCCTCCTTTCCATGCCAAGCAAATACCAGCTGGCAGCACCCTTGGGAGGAAAGCTGGCATTATTTACAAGAAATTGGCATATTGTCACAACAGACAAATGGATCCTGGACGTTATAAACAGAGGCTACAGATTTAATTTTCACACTCTTCCAAAAATGAGAGGCATGCCAAACCTGCCACACAATCAAAGAGCAGAGGCACAACTACAAATTTCAAAGCTCATAGACATGAAAGCTATTCAAGAGGTACCTACTCACGAACAAGGTCAAGGTTTTTATTCCAGGCTATTTCTGGTACCAAGGAAAGGAACCGACTGGGCCTCAAGGAGGCATACCTGCATGTCCCAATCAGACAAAGCTGCAGAAGATACCTCAGATTTCTTGCAGGTTCAATACACTATCAATTCTCTGCATTGCCCTTTGTCTTATCTACTGCGCCCAGAGTATTCACGAAATGCCTGGCATCAGTAATTGCCTACTGCAGACTTCAAGGGATACAAATTTACCCTTATTTGGACGACTGCCTGATCCAAGCGGACAGCAAGCACATACTTCTGGAACATCTGGCTTATGCAACACGGTTACTGAATTCTCTGGGATACACAATCAACAAAGAGAAATCCAGGCTAACACCATCTCAGAAAATAACTTTCCTGGGTGCCAACTTGGACACAAACACCCAGATGGCCTATCTTACGCCAGAAAAACAGGGGCAACTAACTCAGTACTTCAAAACACTAGCAAATTGTACAAGGCTTACTGCAAGGAAAATCCTGCAGGCTCTAGACTTCATGGCATCTTGCATTCTTTTAATCCCATGTGCAAAGTTGCATATGAGGAAACTTCAATGGTACCTAAAAAACCTATGGTCTCAACACAGCCACAGTTTGGAAACAGTAATACCAATAATTCCATGTTTGCAAAAGGAATTTGTATGGTGGGCCCAAGCATGTCAAACAAACACAGGTCTTCCATTCTGCAAGCCTCAAGCAAATCAAGTCATCACAACAGATGCCTCAGACTACGCCTGGGGGGCGCACATGACAGACAGGTGCATTCAGGGCAAATGGTCCCAAAAGGAAAAGCACCTTCACATCAATCAAAAAGAAATGCTAACAGTGATAAATGCAATTACAGCATTCAAGGACCTCCTGCATCCAGGAAAATTATTGATAAGAACAGACAACACCACAGTAATGTGGTACATAAACAAACAAGGAGGAACACATTCATACCCCCTGTGCAGACTAGCCATGACACTTTGGAACTTGGCTCTGGAATGGCAAATTGAACTTCAAGCACAGTACTTGCCAGGCTTGGAAAACACGCTGGCAGACAATCTAAGCAGAAATATGACAGATCCAAACGAATGGAAGTTGCATCCTCAAGTGTTTACAAAGATAATCCAAGAGTGGGGGAGGCCAGATATAGATCTCTTCGCCTCCCACAGGAATCATCAATTGGAAAAGTTTTGTTCAAGGGCCTTTCATCCAAAGGCCTGGAGAGTGGGCGCCCTTTCATTCAGTTGGACAGCATGGACAGTTTACGCTTTCCCACCTCTGCCTCTTCTGTCAAAGGTGCTCTTGAAAGCAAGAGCAGACAGACCGAAGATAATATTAATTGCTCCAGACTGGCCAAGACAACACTGGTACCCACTACTGAGGAGCCTAACACATACTCCTCCCTGGCCCCTACCTCTAATGCCTCTTCTGCTGACTCAGCACAGCTACAAAACTCTTCACAGTCAGCTGAAAACACTCAATCTCGCTGCATGGAAAATTCCTTAACACCACAACAGACTCTACTCCCCAAAGAGGTGCAGGATGTCATTTTGGAGGCCAGAAGGCCATCTACTAGAAAGGCTTACTCCGCAAAATGGAAACGGTTTTGCTCTTGGAATGAGAAAAAAGGCCAGGACCGTAAAAAACTGAATTTGCCTCCGGTATTACAGTATCTAGCTGAGCTGCTGAACACTGGACTTTCATTTTCCTCCATAAAAATCCATGCTTCAGCCATTTCTGCAGAATTCAACACGGATCCACCCTTATTCTCTCACCCACTCTTAAGACAGTTCCTCAGAGGGGCTAAGAATATAAGACCACCAAGGAAGCAACCAATACCAGCCTGGGATCTTAATTACATTCTAGAAAAATTAACATTACCTCCCTTTGAACCAGCTGCCTCAACAGATTTGCAATACTTGTCCTGGAAAACAGCTTTCCTTCTGGCCATTACCTCAGCTCGTAGAGTATCGGAACTACAAGCCCTCATGGCTGTGCAGCCCTTTCTCATCTTCCATCAGGATAGGGTTTCCCTTCGAACCAACCCGTCATTTATGCCTAAAGTGGTATCCAGGGTAGCTTTAAATCAAGCCATACACTTACCTACCTTTTACCCCAATCCTTAAAACAAAGGGGAAAGGCTCCTACACTCCTTAGACATCCATAGACAGCTACGTTATTATTTGGACAGAACAAAGCCTTTCAGGAAATCAGAGCAACTCTTTGTGTCCTATGCTGTAGGAACTCAAGGGAAGCCAGTTACCAAACAGACAATTTCAAAATGGATAGGCCACTGCATACAGTTTTGTTACTCCTATCATGGAAAATCTGTCCCTACAGGCATCAGATCCTACTCCACCAGGGCCACAGCTACCTCTACAGCCTTCCTCAGAGGAGTTCCTACCAAAGATATTTTGGAGGCAGCCACTTGGAGTTCTGTGCATACCTTCACAAAACACTACCACCTGCCTTTATATTCCAAAACTAGAGCAGGCTTTGCCACTGCTGTGTTGGAGGGCATTCTGGCTCATCCCAGTTCCACCTAGTGCCTACCACCCTGTGCGTAGCTTTGGGATTCTACCCATATGTGATTACTGCAGCTGTATGCACGATGAACATAGTACAATTTTGTACCTACCATAAATGTAGATGTTTGAGTGCTAATACAGCTGCAGTACAGGTTTCCCTCCCTCCTTCCCCTCTTGGTAAAGGCCTAGGGCCTAACCCCTCTTCATACAACCTGATGGGGTTATCCTTCTATGGTATATTTGCTTGCAACTACTGATTTTTGATTATATTGCATTTCATGTATATAAATATAATTTATGTATTGCCTTCCTTCTGGGGGCACCTGACATCTGGGGCAAGAAAGACTGAAGAAAATGGCGTCGGCTGTGTCTTATATACCCCTGCCTCACTGACGTCAGGAAAGAAAGCAACAACAACCGATGCCAGACCTAGACTTTGGAATTCGGCCGACCGAGGGACCGCCTGACGGCAGAGAACCCATATGTGATTACTGCAGCTGTATTAGCACTCGAACATCTACATTTATGGTAGGTACAAAACTGTACTTTGGCTACTCTCACATCCATTGTTAACTCCTCCATGTGGCTGATCTCGTACACAGCTGATGGTGTGAGTAGGGCGGCGGGTTCAGGAGTCTCCTTAAGGAGACATTCCTGGATGCATCTATGCAGCTTTGCTGAGCCTTTCAAGTCTAAATTCACCAATACACCCTTGGACGGATCCTCTCTTTTTGGACCCAAGGTGAAAGATACCATCACCAGATGTGAACAGGAAGGAAAGACTCTCTCTGCCGTGGGAGTCTGTTTTACCATTCCTTCTAGACCTTACCCTAAAGGTCAGAAAAGCGGTAAAATGTGGTTCAAGAAATCACAGAGACCTTTCCAGGATACACAGGGTGATTCCTCCTTCAGAGGCAGGGGAGGAGGAAATAATGGTAGATGTCACCCTAGAGGCAGGGGAGGCCCACAAAATCAGGGAGGTCATGATTCCTTTCGTGACCGTCCCTATCAGCATTCCTGATATGGAACCAGACTGTGCAGCCGGTCGGGGGTCGCCTGTCCTTGTACCCAGAAGCCTGGCTAAATCTCACTCGAGACACGTGGGTACACGACATTATCACCAGAACTTACTCTATACCCTTTTCCCTTCCACCACACCCTCCCAAAAGGATCCCAGATGGTACCACCCAATCACAGGGATCAAGCGGCTATAGAGATAAAAAAGCTGCTATTAAAAAGAGTCATCCAAAAGGTCCCAGTAGACCAGACAGGATTCGGAACATACTCCAGGTTCTTTTTAGTTCCAAAAAGAACAGGAGACTGGAGACTGATCCTAGACCTCAGCAGGTTAAACGAGTATGTAAAGAAGTCCAAGTTCCGAATGGTCACTCTACAATCCATACTCCCTCTGTTAGGGAAAGACAGCTGGATGTGCTCAGTAGATCTCCAGGATGCCTACTACTACATAATGATGGACAAAGCATCAAGGAGCTACCTATGCTTCCGGCTGGGAGCCAATCATTACCAGTTTCGGGCGCTGCCCTTTGGTCTCACCACAGCCCCCTGGGTGTTCACCAAGTGCATAGCAGTAGTCACAGCTCATTTGAGGCGTCAAGGAATCCAAGTCTTTCCATACCTGGATGATTGGCTCCTGACCGCCACCACCTGGCATCGCCTAGTTCAATCAAGAGATTCCACAACCAAGCTTTGCTCCCAGTTGGGAATCTTTATAAACTCGGAAAAATCCTCTACTTTGCCCACTCGATCTATAACATTTATAGGAGCAAACACAGACACGGTTTCTATGACAGCCAGACTGCCTACAGACAGAATCTTGCTCAGCAAATTTACAGGATACTTCCCCTTCGAAGAGTCAAAGCGAAGGTGGTGTTGCAGCTTCTCGGAGATATGGCGTCGACCATATCCTTGGTACCTTTAGCAAGACTACATATGAGGACACTCCAATGTCTCCTGTCTTCCCGGTGGTCCTTTCTGCAGTTGCCTCTACATTACCAGATTCTGATCACAGATTCTTGCAAAAAGGATCTACGCTGGTGGATTCAACCAGGTCATCTTACCACAGGGACTCCCTTTGTACCACACCAACCCGTTGCCATTGTGACCACGGATGCCTCCCAGATAGGGTGGGGTGGGGGGGGGGCATTATCTTGGCAGGACTGTCCAAGGCACATGGCAAGATCAGTAGGCCCATCTGCATATCAGTGTCCTAGAGATGAGAGCGGCCCTTCTAGCGTTGCAAGCACTTCACAACTTTCTCCCTCTAGGAACGATGGCTATCCAGACCGACTGCATGTTGGTGGTTTGGTATCTAAACAAACAAGGGGGGACCAGATCATACCCCTTATGTCGAGAGGCCCTGCGAGTTTGGAATTGGGCGATTTCTTCCCAATGCTTTCTCATTTCAATGCACATCCTGGGGACTTCCAACATGTTAGCGGACAAGCTAAGCAGGGCAATATTATTACCTCACGAATGGTCCTTGAACCAGAAAGTAGCCCATCTGATCTTCCACAAGTGGGGCGACCCTGCTGCGATCTCTTTGCCAGCCCCATCAGCACCAAATGCAGCACCTTTTTCTCCCTCATCCCCCCCTCCGGGAGAGTCTCCAAGAGATGCACTCATCCACGATTGGCTCCCGGGACTCCTTTATGCTTTTCCACTCATTCCCAAGGTCATACAGAAAGCAATTTTGTTGGGAAGTAAGATGATCCTCATTACCCCTTACTGGCCTCATCAGATTTGGTTCCCTTTTCTTGAGCCACACCTGTTAGACTATCCATGGACTCTGGACCCAGTGCCAGACCTCCTGACACACGTTGGGTTCGCTTCACCCCAGTCTCCACCCACTCAAGTTGGCAGCAGGGCTGCTCCAGTTCCCCGTCACTAGTCAGGCTTCATGATCTGTCTCCAGCTGTAACCCATATTATTACCTCTTCTCACAAGCCTTTTTCTATATGGGCACACAACAGAGAAGTTGATCCATTTACAGCTCCCATTACTATTGTTTTAGAGTTCCTTTCAGAACTCTTTCACCAGGGTTCAGCAGCTGCTACACTCTGAGTTCAGCTAGCAGCAATATCTAATTTTCATGTGGGGATTAATGATTCCAGTCTTGTCTCTCACAAACTGTGCAAATCTTTTCTTAGAGGTTCCATGATGTTAAGACCTCCTTTGCAAGACCAAATTCCTCCCTGGGATCTGAATCTAGTCCTGTCTAGACATATTTTGCCACCCTTTGAACCAGCCCATAGTTGTCAGTTGAAATTCCTGTCTTGGAAGACTCTTTTTCTGGAAGCAATAACCTCAGCCAGACAAGTTTCTGAACTATACAAGCCCTATCAGTTAAACCTCCATATTTAATTTTTCACAAACACAGGGTTTCTCTCTGGACTAATCCTTCCTTTATTCCTAAAGTCTGTTCTCAATTTCACTTAAACCAAACAATTGAATTGCCAGTGTTCTTCCCTAATCAAACCAATAAAGCAGAGTATACATCCACCAACTGGGTGTGCATAGGCAATTGCATTTCTATATCCACAGGACCCAAAGGATTTAGAAAATCAGAACAGCTGTTCATTGCTTTTGCTGAGGCGAGAATGGGCTTGCCAGTTTCTAAGGTCACACTATTGAACTGGATCTCTAGTTGTATTTTCTTTATTTACTCTTCTCAGGGAAAAGAGATACCTTTTAAAGTCAAAGCACATTCTACCAGGTCCTTTTCTTCTTCTGCTGCTTTCCAAGCCAGGACACCTGTTGATAATATATGTGCAGCAGCAACATGGGCTACCCCTCCCACCTTCATTTCCCATTATAATTTGTATTTAACTTCCAGGGGTAGGCCTCATTTGGTTCCACGGTACTCAGGAGTATATTCTAGTGAGCCACCGATTCAAGATGCTAGGGACGCTGTCCCACACGTAATAATGGAGGCAAGATAGGACTACATAACATAAAGAAGTTATGTACTCACCATAACGTTCCATGTATGTAGTCCATCTCACCGAACATTATTACGAACCCACCAGCCCTCTTCCTGGAGGATCTGGAAACAGTTTTTCCTTATTACAGTTTATTCTTCCGGACCTTTGTCCTTTTTCCTGTCTTATTCTGATAGACTAGTAGCAAACAAGATCTGGGGAATGTGCTCATGCACCATGGGATACCTCCTAGCCACGAGCCAATCAGAAGTTTTCAGGCTTTCTAAGCGGCCGAGTCGGAGCCGAGGATCGGCTCCGAACCCACACATAATAATGTTCGGCGAGATGGACTACATACATGGAACGTTATGGTGAGTACATAACTACTTTTTTAGTCTAAGGGTACTTATCCACGGTTAGTGCAAGGACAGAGCCAGAGATTCTGCAGGTGTGATTTTAGCTTCTGATTAAAATGTTTGAGATGATCAGTTTCTAAGCGAGAGATGTGAGTTACCATGCTGCTTTGGTGACACCATTCGAGAATAATACATGTATATAATCATGATATTACTACATGAACAGTGAAATAGAAAACAAAGTTATCAGTACAACAGTGTCAGAGTAAAGATATAAGTGCAACAGAAGATCATTAGCTAGTGTTTTGAAAATGGAGGATGTGGTAGTATTTGTAATGAAGCAAACAGAAGTAACATTTGAATGTATTTAATTGCTAGTTCATCTGAAGGGAAGTTATTAATGGAAGAGTAGATTTTTTTACATTCCTGGCCTTGAGTGAGATATTTTATGTGGAAGCAGATGCGTTCAAGCTTTTGATACTGTTGCAGAAACATGGAATTTTCTTTGATTATGGGCTAGAAGTGTTTTTGTTAAAAACTAGTTGTAGGCTCTCAAATCTCTGCAAAGATTATATCATTGTAGTACTACGTGAGGAGAAGTAGTGAGGTACAAGCTGCTCTATGGACAGTATAAAATATTATTCTGTATTGGTCTACAGCAGTAACACAGCATGGTGTTTAATAAAATCCATTACAGCACATAATTATGAAAATGATGGCTATGGTACTTCACTATTTTAACAATGTGTTTTGCATATGGGCACCAATCATGTTTTTTAAATAGGATTCAGCATTTCTTTTTCAGAAAACCTGATACACAAAAGACAGAAAAAGAGGAAATCAGTTAATGTACACAAAACAACAGCAAATACTTCAAAAAGTATTAATTTAACTTAGGGCAGTGATCAAGCCCTCCTTTGCATCCCAACACCTCCACTTTTACAATTACTACGTGACCATGGAGATTGTCCCCGTGCAAAACTGCAGCCCATTTTTTAGTTTGCTATTACAAAAGCATTTTTTTTATTTCTTCTTTCTCTCCTCTCTTGGTATGTTTGCCTCTAGCTCCATTGATGAACCACATTGTGATTTAGAAACAAAACCACAGGTTTTTATTTAGCTTAACATTATAAGTGAAAATTGTTTGCCCACCAGGATAGACTTGAAGCCATATCCCTATATTCAGTCTCTTACAGACTCTTATGTGGTGGCCTGGGTCTTGCCTTCGTTCCATAAAGGACTCACCCCTCCTTGATTTCTTGCATCTTCAGAAGACAAATAACTCTATTTACTCTAGAGCCAAGGATTTAAACCTCCACCATCCCTTAAATAAAACATGCTGGGGGGAAACAGATTTATTATCCATTGTTGATCCCATCAGTGGAATAGACTGCCCTTCTGTGTTAAACAAAGTGATGCCCTCGTATCCTTCAAAACTAACCAGGAAGAGTGGATGGGAACATCTTCAAATTTATTTCCAGCCATACCAGCTTTCCCTTATGGAAGTGGGAAGTACACCACAAAGGTCGGTATCAGCAAAGGTCAAGTGGTCTTATGACTTCCCTGCTTTATAATTCTTCTGATCCAGTGATGATATAAGGGAAAATTGATTAGTGCTGCATTCTTTCTTTAGTTTGTTTAGATCTAACTGTGTCAGTGACTGGATTATGATCTGTGAAATTTAAAAGGAGGTTGCATGTTGTTTTTCATCTCATTTTCTTAGATAGTAGCCTTTTAACACAAAGAACAATAGAGTGTATCCAAAGAAGGTAGGTGTATATCAGCACAGAAGAAGTGATGTTTATATGCTTTTCTTTTAAAGCTACACATTTCAAACAGTATCACAGTAGGTGTGCAGTCTTCTCAGTTATTTAAATCATTGTAAAGGATTTGGGCAGTAAAAGTTTGTAACATCGAGTTATAAGAAAGTTTTACAGGCAAATTTATTTTTAGTTGTGGCAAATAGGTGTTTCAATTAAACATTCAGTCTCTGCTATATGACATTTTATTTTGGCTATTTATACTTTGTGCATAACATCATCATCATCAGTCTTTTGACTGTTTTCAAGTTTTATAAGCTAAATATTGAAAGCACTTTAATGGGAAAATGTATTTTGTTAAACATAGAATCAAGCTGGCAAATTAAATGCGATTTATACTGAGAAAGTATTTAAATGATGTGTGCAACCTGAAACCTTTTAAAAATGCCTCAACAGAGATTTTTTTATATTAGGGTTGGCAAAATAAATTTTATTTATTCGCCATTTGTTGACCGGGTTAGTCTGGCTGGGCCAGGCCCTTTTTTTCAGCAGAGACCCGAGGAGAAAAGCTCCATATTATAATGTTTACAATTAGAATAAAAAATAATTTCCAAAATGCATAAAAAATTACAGGTGTAAACAAGATCATTAAAGAAGTATGTACATAATGTTAAACATTCATATAAAGGTGCAGATAATCATCTTTTAATAACATGTAAATGAGTTAAGTTGGAAGGTAGGAAAAGTAAAGAGAAAAAAAAAACATAGCAGAGTAGTTAGACAGGAGAAAAGGGGAAGAGATGGGCTAGAGGGAAGGCAGGTCCAAATAAGCACAAAACATATATTAAGAACTGGTTATATAGATTACTAGGACTGGAAAGCTAATTGGCAGAGGAGTGAAAGGTAGGGAAAAGGAAGGAGGTGTTGGGTTAGGTAGGAGGAGATTGCTAGGGGGGGGGGGAGAAAAGTTCAAGTAGGGTTATTGCAGGGGCAGGACCAGGAGGTTGCTTATGTGGTTTTTTACTGCAAGTTTGAAAGAGGGAGAATTTTGGAGAGACGTGATAGGGAGAGGGAGCTTGTTCCATGATCTGGATACCACGTGGCTATAAAGACTTTTGCCTATGGTTTTGTTAGGTTTGGAGACTTGGAGTAGGTTTTGGTCTGAGCTACGAAGTTCACGGTTAGGGATGTAGGGGGATATGAGAGTTGTTAATGAGGGACAAGCTAGGGGTTGTAGTAGGATGGAGTGTGTCATGTGAAGCTGAGGCAGAAGGAATTGGTTATAGAACTCTGGCCAATTTAGTTTTTTTTTTAGAGAGAGGCAGTGGTGTGAGTGATAGGGTAGATATGAGGCAAACCTGGCAATTTTTATTGTAGGTTAGGTCAAGTTTTCCAAAGACATGCATCTGGAGCATTTCTCCCCGGGCCTCCGCTGAAAACAGGCTCTGTGGAACCTAGTCGGACCTTCCCGGTCAACAAATGCTAAATAAAAAATAAAAAAATAAAATAAGTTTTTTCAATAGATTTTTTTTGAAGGTTGATGAAAATAGTGGCAGCATATAGAAGAGTGGGAAAGAGGTATGCTTGGGCAAGGGATACTCTGGATTCGTGAGCAAGGAATTTTTTTTCTGTATAGCAATCCATTTCTTGTGGGTCTTTTTGATACAGTGGTTGATGTGGGTAACAAATTTTAGTCATCTATGTGTATACCGAGTAGTTTAATGTGAGGGTCTACCCAAATAGTTGTGTAGTTTAGGGTTGAGATAGAGAAGGAAGGTTTGAGATGATGGAGAGGTTTGAGAAGGAACAGAAGTTTAGTTTTGCTAGGGTTAAGTAGGCGTTGTTTAGTAGTGAGACATTTTTCAACAGAGTGTAATGTGTCTTGGGTGAGGGAATGCAGGTGGGCTAGATTGTCAAAGGTAGAGGTAATTGTAGACTCATCTGCATATTGCGTAAGTTTGGAGTGGGGGCAGGATTGGAAGAGATCATTAGTAAAAATGTTAAATTGTAGGGGTCCCAGAATGGAGCCTTAGGGGACTCCAGTAAGAATGGGAAGAAAAGGAGAGGAGGCTGACAACCATTTGACAGATTGAGTTGTATTAGGTAAGAAGAGAACCAGTAAAGGGTGGAGATAGGTTGAAGGAGGAAAGCTTGGAGAGTTAGAGGTTATGAGAAACCGTGTCAAAAGCATTTGAGAGGCCAAGGAAGAGGAAAGATACTAGTTTGTTGTTATTGAGAGAAGTGGAGATGGAGTTAGTGTAGGACAGTAGAGCAGTTTTACTATGGTGTGGGTGGAAGCCATGTTGGGTTGGGGTCAAGAGATTTTCTTGAGTTGTGTGTGTCATGACTTGTTTGTGACTGCACTTTTCTAAGATTTTTGATATAGGGGTAAGATGGCTATGGGTCTAAAAACTGAGGGGTCAGTGGAGTTGCCACCTGTATGTAATGGGATGATGTATGATTTTTTTCCATAATTGTGGGATAAGGTTCTCCTGAATAGACCGGTTAATAAGTATTTAGACTGGATAGGCTATGAAGGAGGCTGCTATTTTGAGGTAAAAGGGAGGCAGGTTTATCAGCTGATAGGGAACAGGGTTTAAGTTTACAGAGTAGGGATCTGATAACAGCTGTGGAGATAGGTTTGGAGAATGTGGAATAGTTGGGGGGGGGTGTCATGATTAATGTTAGTGCTGGGTTTGATTAGTTTCTGTATGGAGTCTATGAAGGAGGAGTTGAGTGATGTTAGCAGTATGTAGGTGAGAGCAGATGTTCATCGTGTTTCACTACTGCAGTCATTACACTTGGGTTATCCTGCTGTCATGCGGTCCCGCAGTCGGCCAGAGTTCCAAAGTCTTGGTCCGGCGTCGGTTGCTGTCGCTTCTTCCCTGACGTCAGTGCGCCAAGGGTATATAAGATGCAGCCGACGCCATTTTCTCCAGTCTTTCTTGCCACACAGTGCCCAAAGCAAAAGCAGTTTGCAAGTGCAGGTTGGCCGACTCCTGAGATTTTCAGTTCGAATTTCAGAACAGAAGTCTTCAGTAAAGCTAAGTACCCCGTTGGGGAAACTTTTTCTTGCCTCAGACCGATGTCAGTAAAAGTTAATAATTGTATTTCTTGTGGGAAGCAAATGCCTCATAAGGATTTTCATTCATACTGTATTCCATGCCTAGGCCCAGACCACGACGTCACTAGTTGTCGGTTTTGTGCTAGATTTAACAAACGCACTATTAAACGTCGCTTTGATTTTGCTCGCCATTACTTTGACCAAAGGTTTAATTATACCATGTCGTCAGAACACCCGACGACCGGAATACACAAAAAACGCAAAGACAAGGAAAAGAACAGGCATCCGAGGCCCAAAACTGATGATGAAGCCTCTTCTAGGCCAGTCGCCGGTTCTCAGTGAGGCGCTTTCACAGCCCCTGACACCCGCTACCTCAGAGCCACAGGCCGCCTCCGACCCCCACATGGAGATGTCTAGGCCTCTGGATACTCAAGGTGTTGGGCCTATGGAAACTAACCCTTCAGATGGGTCTGGAGCCGCTGAGCAGGCATCGGCTTCTGAGGGTGTTTTCAGACCTTTACAGCTTACCATAAAAACTACAACCAAGTCTAAAACTCTTTTAAAGACAAAGAAGCAAATACAGCATTCACCTGGACAGGCCTCCATGCCTAAAAAAATAGATGCTCAAAATGGCCGAAGACTTAATTACTTTGATCAGGGGTTCCCATCCCCCTCCTGATAAAAGGCCTAGGCAGGATGCAGACTATGATTCCTCTGACCAGGTTTCCATTTCTTCTGATTCCTCTTCAGACCAGGGATACTCTTTACCCCCATATGAGGACTCTGATGCTGAAGATTCAATTTCTTCAGCCTCTCCTCCTGAGGATTACTCTTTTGGGGAAACTTTACATACCATGAGGGAGCATTTCCATTGGGAGGGCCAGGATTACTCAGAATCCAAGAAAAGGCTCGGAGACTTTCTTTTATTGCCTCAGCACAGGCCCCTTGCTATTCCACCAGTGTTGGATATTGTGGATGATGTGTTCTCTGAATCCAGTTTAAATCCTGATTCTTTGCCCCCTGCTCCAGTCAAGCCAGACAGGTACTACAGAGTCCCTGACTCTCACAAATTTCTTTATAAAAACCCTGTTGTTGACCCAGAATCTATTTCCCAGGGTCCCAAAGGGGTAAAGGCTTCCACGGCTAAAATCCAGTTCCCTCTGACAGGGATTCTAGAGCATTAGACAGATGGGGGAAGAAAGTTTACACTTCTGCAACTTTAGCAGTGAGAGCTTTAAATTGCCAGTTTCACATGCTTAAATACCAACAATATTTAATGTCTCTGTTAAAACAGAAAATGCTTACAAGTTCAGAACATCCTGACTATAAGGAAATGTAGGATTTAGTGCATGCAGCTGAACAAGTGGGAAAACATACTCTGCAATGTGGTTTTGATTCATTAGAGGCTTCTTGTATAGCAGCAGTTACAGGATCGAAGTGATTCGAAGGCATGCTTGGTTAAAAGAACAAGGTTTACCTGATCATGTTAAGGCAAAATTATTGGATGCTCTTTTACAGCAGGATATTTTATTTGGTGTTAAGGCAGAAGAGGTATTAAAGAAAATGGAGGATAAGGCAAAATCTATGCAAACCGTGAAGGATTTCTTACAGGCACAGCCACCTCGATTTAGCAGAAATTGGCCTTCAAAGAATTGGTCCTTTCCAGTGTCAGACAGACTACAAAGAGGCAGATACAGATGCCCAAGAGGCAGATCTCAGCCCCAAGGCTCTTACAGACCACGACAGTGGGGTGCTTCAACCCCAAAAGGAGGTGAACACAAGTCACAACCTTATTGGAAACAGTCCCAATGACTTCCCCCTTCGAATGCCAAGTACTTACCTGTTGGCAGCTCCCTTAGGGGGAAAACTAGCACTTTTTTCTCAAAATTGGTATATAATCACCCAAGACAAATGGATTCTGAATATTGTGTCTCAAGGTTACAGGTTCCACTTTCACACTCTATCAAGGCTAAAAGGAATGCCAGACCTGCCACAAACTCAATGGACAGAGGCACAAAAACAAATTACAGCCCTCATGGACATGAGAGCTATTCAAAAAGTGCCACAACAGGGACAAGGATTTTACTCAAGACTTTTTTCCTGGTCCCCAGAAAGGACAAATCCTGGAGACCCATTCTTGATCTTTCTACTCTAAATACTTACCTGGATGTTCCGAAATTCAAAATGTTGACACTACAGCAGCTTCTACCCATGCTGGGCAAGAAGGCTTGGCTTGTTACTTTGGACCTCAAAGAGGCATACCTGCATGTCCCTATCAGACAAAATTGCAGATGATACCTCAGATTCATAGCTGGTTCAATGCATTACCAATTCTCTGCAGTGCCCTTTCGCTTATCTACTGCGCCCAGGGCCTTCTCAAAGTGCCTGGCACCAGTAATTGCATTTTGCAGACAAAAAGGAATTCAAATATATCCATACTTGGACGACTGCCTTATTCAAGCAGAGAGCAAGGACATTCTTCTAAAGCATCTGGCGTTTGTAAAAAGGTTGCTAATTTGACTGGGGTACACAGTAAGCGAAAAGAAGTCAAAACTAGTGCCCTCACAAGAGATAATATTCCTGGGTGCCAGCTTAAATGCAACGGCCCAGATGGCTTATCTCACGCCAGACAAGCAAGAACAACTCACTCAGTACTTTCAATTGATGGCAACAAAAACCCAACTCCCTGCAAGAAAAATTCTGCAGGCCTTGGGATTCATGGCATCCTGCATACTACTAATTCCATATGCAAGACTGCATATGATGAAATTATAATGGTACCTAAAAAGTATTTGGGCTCAACACTGTCACAGTTTGGAAGCAGTAATACCACTAATTCCCTGCCTACAACAGGAGTTTCGATGGTGGGCACAGGCATGTCACCTCAACAAGGGACAGCCTTTCATTCTACCCACAGCCAGGCAGACACTAACAACAGATGCTTCGGATTACGCCTGGGGAGCACACATGGCAGGAAAATGTATTCAGGGCAAGTGGGCCGCAGACCAAATGCATCTTCACATCAATCAAAAAGAGATGTTAGCTATGCAAAATGCCCTAACAGCTTTCAAGGACCTTCTGCATCCAGGACAACTATTATTAAAGACAGACAACACCACAGTTATGTGGTACATAAACAAGCAAGGGGGCACACATTCTTATCCCCTGTGCAGACAAGCCATGACCTTGTGGAACACAGCTCTAATCTATCAAGTTCATGTGCAAGCACAATTCCTGCCAGGAAAGACAAATACTCTGGCAGACTACTTAAGCAGAAACATCATGGATCCTCACGAGTGGAAATTAAACCCACAGGTATTCAGCATGATAACGCAAAAATGGGGGTGCCCAGACATAGATCTTTTTGCCTCCCCAATGAATTGCCAACTACAAAAATTTTGCACAAGGACTTAGGAGACACAGGCATGGAAAGTGGATGCTTTCTCGTTGAGCTGGAAAAGCCTAAAAGTTTATGCCTTCCCACCACTGCCTCTCCTTTCAAAGGTACTCCTAAAAGCCAGACAAGAAAAACCACAGATGATCCTGATTGCCCCAGACTGGCCAAGCCAGCACTGGTACCCACTCTTAAAGAACTTCGCTCAAGGCCCACCATGGATTTTACCTCAAACTCTGCACCTTCTGACTCAACAAAACAATCAGATCCTGCACAGTCGGCTCAAAACCTTAAACCTGGCTGCATGGCAGATTCCTTAGTCAAGCAGACAACACCTCTCTCTAAAACTGTTATGGATGTCATTTTGGAGGCCAGGAGGCCTAGCACCAGGAAATCTTATTCAGAAAAGTGGAAGAGATTCTGTGCCTGGAACCAGGCTCAAAGCTTTGACCCTCTTGTCTCAAATATTCCTCCGATATTACAATACTTAACTGAGATGCTGGACAAAGGACTATCCTTTTCATCCATTAAGATCCACGCCTCTGCCATCTCGGCTCATTACAACACAGATCCTCCTATTTTCTCTCATCCATTGCTAAAACAGTACCTCAGAGGGGCTAAAAACATAAGACCGCCCCGGAGAGCACCAACACCAACTTGGGACCTCAATTTTGTCCTGGAAAAACTAACTTTACCTCCTTTTGAGCCAGCCAATTCAGCAGAATTAAAATATGTGTCATGGAAAACTGCTCTACTTCTGGCAATAACCTCAGCACGAAGAGTCTCAGAGTTGCCGACACTAATGGCAGTGGAGCCTTTCATCATTTTTCACCAAGACAGGGTTTCTTTAAGGACAAACCCTTCATTTATGCCAAAGGTAGTATCCAGTGTGGCTCTTAACCAAACTATTCACTTGCCAACTTTTTATCCAAATCCCCAGAATAAAGGGGAGAGACTTCTGCATTCATTGGACATACACAGACAGTTATGTTTCTACTTGGACAAAACAAAAGCTTTCAGAAAGACTGAGCAATTGTTTGTAGCATATGCTGCAAGATCAAAGGGAAAGGCTATTTCAAAGCAGACCATTTCAAAGTGGATAGGACACTGTATCCATTTCTACTACACACAGCATGGGAAACCTGTACCTAGTAACATTAGGCCACATTCCACCAGGGCAACAGCCACTTCAACTGCCTACCTTAGAGGAGTACCTACCAAAGATATCTTGGAAGCTGCAACTTGGAGTTCAGTGCACACCTTTACCAAGCATTACCACTTGCCTCTTTATTCTAGATCCAGAGCTGGCTTTGCCACTGCAGTGCTGCAGGGCCTCATAGCCACCCCAAATCCGCTATAGAACCAGCCACCCAACCTCAGCTTTGGGATTCAACCCAAGTGTAATGACTGCAGCAGTGAAACACGATGAACATAGTACAGTTTTGTACCTACTATAAATGTAGATGTCCGAGTGTCTTCACTGCTGCAGTCCAGGTTACCCTCTCTCCATCCCCTCTTCCTTAGCTGGGATTTATCTACACTTTTCTACCCTATACTACCTATGTGGTGCATTTGCTGGTAACTGAAGATTTTGGTTTTACTTTTTATGTATGTTTTATTAGCAATATGTATTGCCTTCCTATTTGGGGGCACCTGACATCTGGGGCAAGAAAAACTGAAGAAAATGGCGTTGGCTGCATCTTGTATACCCCTGGCGCACTGACGTCAGGGAAGAAGCGACAGCAACTGACGCCAGACCAAGACTTTGGAACTCTGGCCGACTGCGGGACCGCCTGACGGCAGGATAACCCAAGTGTAATGACTGCAGCAGTGAAGACACTCGAACATCTACATTTATGGTAGGTACAAGACTGTACTTTAAGGGAGAGGTTGGGAGGGGATGGGTTACTTGGGTGTAAAAGCTTATTAATGGTGCTCCAGAATTTTGTTTGGATTGAAGTGGGGATTTTTGGGGGGTTCAGGTAAAAAATTTTCTTGTCAAGCGTTAATTTTTTTTTTTTGTGGTGTTAAGAGCTCTCTTTATAGTTGGAGGCTGGAAGGGGTTTTAAATTTGTTCTAGGTTTTCCATGCAGAGTCTCTTTTCTGCATGAGAGAGAGAGTGGCTTTACTTATTCAAGGTGCAAAGTTAGATTTAATATGTATTTTTCTAGTGGGGGCTAGGGAATTAAGAGTGTTGAGGAATATGATGTTGAATGCAAGGACGGCTTCTTCGAGGGGGAGTTGATGGAGAGAGGACCAATTTAATAGAGCGTGTGTGATTAAACAGATCAGGGTCAAAGTTGGTTAAGTTACGGCAATCCCTGTATAAGTGTGTTTTAAGTGGTTGGGATAGGTGACAGTTTGTAAAGATGGGGTGATGATCACTTAGTGTGTCAGGGAGAATAGAGGGGTTGTGATAAAGGTCAGGGTGAATGATAAGTATCCAGTGTAGAGTGGAGCTGGTATTAAATTGTTGATTAATATGAGTTGGGGTGGTGATTAGCTGAATATAGCCATATAGGTTGATGCTGGTATTGGGGAATTGGATAGTGAGAGAATTCCAGTCAGTGTTGACATCTCCAATAATGATGGTTTCGTAAGTGATGGTTTGGGAGATCCAGGCTAGAAAGCATTTTAGATTTGGGATATTGTTCCCAGGAGGTATGTAGATAGTAGCTGTGGCGATTTTTTTGTGGCTATTTATGTTATAGTTAGCTACAGGTATTTCAGCTGGTTTGAAGCTAGGGGCGGAGTAGGGTAGAAGTTGGAGAGAGAGGTTTTCTGAGTGGAGGATAGCTACTCCTCCACCTTTTTTTAGAAGGTCTGTCTTGGTGCAAGATATTGAAGCCTGGGGGGAGGATTTCTTTATTTTATATGTGCGGTTTTAGCCAGGTTTTGGAGAGGGAGAGGATGTCTGAAGAATGAATACTTATCCAGGAGTGGAGTTTAGGGAGTTTGTTTACTGTACTACGAATGCTGAGACCAAAGAATGTAAGGTTTTTAATAAAGGAGGTGGTCAAAGGTGGGGGTGGTCTGAATGGGAGTGGAGTTTGGTGGGATTGCGAGGTTAGATGAGCTGGTTTGTGGACAGGGGTTGGGATGGATGTCTCCTGCAAGAAGTACGGAAAGAAGTTGGAAGAGGGAGCTATACTTGAGGAGGTGTAGAGGAAGTAATTTGGATTTGAGTTTTGGGGAGTAGTAGAGCTTAGAGGATAGATTGTGTTTGAATAAGTCTAAGAAGTGATGAGAGAACAGGGAAGATAGTATGTAGAAGGAGTAGGGTGGTGTGTTTTCAGCTTGAGGGTAGGGTGATATGAGACTAGAGCATTGGCAAGGAGAGGTACATGGTAGGATGTTAGAGTGAGAATTGGGAGTAGGGGTAATGAAAGGAGTAAGTGTAGGAGCATGTTACAGTAGTGGGGAGGATAGAGAAAGGTTCAGATGGGAATGTTTAGTATAGATATGTGGAAGGGGAGGTAATGGGATATTAGATTGGATAGGTGGGGAAATGAATTTTGGTAAGAGTTAATAAATGGAATGGACGTGGTTCTCCTGGGGAGAAGACTAAATCAGATGCTGAAGACAGTGTCAGTAAAAAGGTGGAGGAGGGAACAGTTAAGAAGTTGAGGGTGGGAGATTGGTGGGAATGGTGGTGGAAAATGAGGTAATAGATTTGATTGGGTAAATGGTTGGAGAGGAGGGGTTGAGGGGTGCGCTAAGAGTAGGCTGAGAATAAATGCAAGTGTAATGGTGGTGGGTGGGAATGGGGTTAGGGTAGGAGAGTGAACAGAGTGGGGCTACACTGTCCTTGAAGAGCAGAGAGCGGCAAACACACAAAAAAAAAAAAAACAATCCGGGAGAAAGGTTAGCTAAGTCGGAAAGGGACAGCTGTAGCTATTTGTTTTACGTCTTTTTTTTTATGCACTAGTCAGTGGGGGAAAGGACTGTCAGGTTGCAGAATTGAGAGCTAGACCAGAGAGGTAAGTGGGGTAAAGTAGAAGAAAAAAAGAGAAAGAAGAGACTCTGGGTAAGAGGTTCTAAGAATAAAAAGTCTATAGGGCTGAAAGGCAGGTAGAGTGAGAGACAGACACAGTAAACAGGTTAAAAAATGGGTGGGCTAAGGCAGTGGGAGAGAAGAGTTAAGAGGCAGATGGAGCTAGCAGAACATAAACAGCTAGGCTTTAAGGTAGATAATCAGGAATAATAAATTGAAGGTTGAGAGAGCAAGGGGTTGGGGGGTGCGCAGAGATGTATTGTAACTGACCAGGAACAGTTTTAAGAAGACAAAATAATATGGTAAAAGGACAGGGTAAAATAATATGCATTAAACACATACACTGTTCTTAAATGGAAACTGTTGCTGGAAAGGATTCCACCGACGAAACAACAATCAAACAGGGAAGGGGTGGTCCTCCTGGGTTGGCAAGTGTTTACAAAGTCTTTGTGGTGGTGCAAGGGACCTGAAAAAAAAGAAATCAAGGATAAGGGTGAGACAAATGAGAACAGTCTTAGATGGGACAAAGTAGTAGAGAGGAGGAGAGGAGATATAGGACAGGAAGGAGAGTTACGTATACAGAGGAGCATAGGTCTCAACCTGCTAAGAGGCCAGTGTGGAACACAGACCATTGCAGTGTGTGACAAATGGTCAAAATGTGGAACACCCTATTTTCGCACTGCGCAAAAAGCATACCATGGCCATGGCCGTTCAACTAAAATATATAGGAATGTGAATGCCACCTTTAAAATACTGTCCTCTTTCTACTATTTTGTGCTGACAGCCCTCTGTACTTTCCAGACGTCCATGCAAATAAAAGTCATGTACACTCTGTATATGTGGTACATAAAAAAACAAGGAGGAACCAGGTCTTACCCCCTTTGTCGGGAGGCCCTGAGAGAATGGCAGTGGGCGACCTCCTCAAAACGCTTTCTGATAGCAATGCACATCTTTGGGAAATCCAACGTAATAGACACTCAGCAGAGCGATCCACAAATGAGACTAACATTTATGGAAAAAAGACAGGGCATGGAGACAATGTAAAAAATGCAATGAAACCTTGCATCTAATATTTCTCGGTCTCAGGAAAAAAACAAAACTGCAATTAATTCTGCTAAGCTCATCTACATAAAAGAAAATAGGCAGTCATCTTCTCCTAAATACTTCTATAAAACAGTAAAATCACTAACTGGACAGATCACAGACACAAAAGCACATGACCTTTAACCCAGCCACTGAGCCCCCCAAAAAAGCTACATTTACATATTCCTGCAGAAACTTTGAAACTATTACTACTCTGGCAAACACAATTCCATCCCACATCTCTCTCCACAAAGATTTAATGACAACACCCCCATTCACAACTCTATCCTGTGGCTGAGTAGTGCCCTATATTCTATTTTAAAAAGCTTATTGTCAAAGAAACAATCTCAGACTTTAAAGCTAACCACCACTTCAGGGGCAACATTTTAACAAGTTGTACTTTAACTTCATAAAATTAGCACAACCTTGCATTGCCAAACCTCTTACTCATGCCCAGACCATAGCTACGATACAAAGTCAGCAGAAACTGTTGATAAAATGTAATATACTTAGGAGCAAATAGCTACGTAACAGTATTCAAGTGCAACTATTTAAAAAAATAATCTTTAACTCAACCAGTCAAGGACAAATCAGAGAAGAATCAGGGACAAATAAAGAATTAGTCAGGAAAATTTAAAAATATTGCTAACATTAGTTTGAGCATTGACAGAATAAGAGAATGTGAATTATTGAAGTCTGAAACTCAAATGTATGAGCAAATCCCCCCACACACACAGACAATGGTCAGTACTGGAGAGAAAGGGTGTATACTTTGGGGGTGTCATGGTTATTTTACTAGTAGTCGGGTATAAAGTTGGCAAGGTTGCAACGCATTGATCATAACTGGATAAGCTGCAACTAACCAACTGGTATTTGTCACAGGAAGTCCATCCTTGCTGTGTTCCTTTTCAACATGTTTGTGTGACAGGTGAGTTGGTAAATATAAGTAAGGAGTTTTGGGGGTAAATGGGGCTTGCCCCTCCCTGTAAAATAGTAGAGTGGTAAAGGAGAGCTTAATGGTTGAAGGAGTACTGGAGCCAAAAGAAAAAAAATATGGAACTGTAAGTTAGGGAACACAAAGCTCAAATTACCTGTTCCCTTTTCTTTGTGATTGGTGCTGCAAATATAAGATGTCTACTGATCTGCTTTTTCAGAGCTTTATGCATGAATGGGCTGTCTTGTAAGTGAATTTCTACTTTAGTTCTAAATTGAAGTTTAGCTAATTTTTAGCAGTTCAAAATAATTATTTGTTGTTATTTTAGTAGTCTATTGAGGGCCTTCACCCACTCAACAGGAGTATCTGGAAGGTAAAGAAGCACAAGACCAGTTAAGCAGATTGGGTCACAAGAATGCATACTTTTGCTCAAGACCAATAAAGAAGCTTTATATAAGGAAAAAAAGCATTCATTTTTACAAAACTTTCTGGTTTTAAAATTGACAGCATTGAAACAGTTCAATATATTTACCCTATGCTCCTCTAATGCAACCTCCAACATCAAAATGTGCAGAAAATACCTGATTTTGCCTGACACGGCTGCCCCTTACCTTCTTACAACTTGTGATTTTCTGGTAAAACAAAGAAGATTTCAGTCTATAAATAATGCCACACGTAGGTGTTCCCTGTTTCTTATTCTTCATAAAATGCACAGTGATGCGAAACCTGTTAGTGTATTAGCTTTCTGCATGGTGCAAAAAGCGAGTAGCAGTACGTGATTTGCTGCATTTTGTTTCTCCTGATTGGCTCCCTTTACCTTTGGAGCAGTTACTTGAATGGCTATTACAGTGCCGATTGGCTATAATTGCGACATAAGATCCAGTCAAAAAGCACAGAGTGGAGCATTCATTGTACAATGCAGAGCAGTGGGCTAGTTCAATTGCAGATTTGGAGCATTCTGCACAATTCGGAGCACTTGGCTGCTCAGCAGAGGAGGTTGTTGAGAAAATTATAGGGTTAAAAAGGGGGGGGGGGGGAACAAAGCATAAAAGAAAGCCTTCATTGGAAAAACAATAAGGGAAGAGAAATGAAGAGGTCAGAGAGAAATGTTTAGTTGGAAAAATAAATATGGGAGGGGAAGTGAGAGAACAAGGTCAGGCAGGGGATAAATAGGTAACAGAGGAAATGGAAGCTTAGAAAAGGGTGAAAAAGCAGTCGGATAATAAAAAACTGTAGAGCATAACATTTGAATAACAAACTGTTCCAACCTTAGTATTCTAAATCAAACTACGTATAAAACTTAAAAAAAAAAAAGTATTTATCTCAGTTGTAACATAGGATGATTAAATGAAATATTTGTTAGGTATAGGATTTACATTGTTAATAGTTTCCTTTATTTTTTTCTTATTAAGTAAGTAAAAGAAAAGAAAAAAAAAAAGATCTTTGGTCATTTAGACATTGTGTTGTGTTTAAAAGTTGTATTAGGTTTGTTTGTTAGTATACTAGATTTTTCTGTCTTTTTGTGCCTCCATGCATGTTGATCATCAGCTCTGTTTTTTTCCAGGTTTCTCACATATGTGCTGCTCACTATACCACATTTCACTCTCTGCTGGGAATCCCTGCTTTGCATTAGAGATGCATTTTGCCTTGTCCCTTACTACTTGTGAAAAGTATCACATTGGAGTTGAAAGCTGGCTACAAATAGCCATTGTCTAGGTAACCTTAAGGATGTTTCTGAATGACTCAAGCCCCAAATCCATGACTTACGTGCCACCACCAAAGCATGGCCCACAATACAAGGTCAGTGACACTTGCGTGCTATTGTGTGCATGTGCGTGTGTTTCTCAGTCTGGCTGCTAGATATGAGCCAGGGAATATGTCATGCACTTTTTCCAGCTTCTGTTTGGAATCATTACATGACCACATCCACTGAGACATGTGAGCAGGTATTGGCCACGGTCTTCCTCCTACCTTTATTGGCTTCTTCAGCATCTGGATCACTAATTATTTCCAAGTCATCCGCATCAGTGCCAGAGAATCTGTTTATGTTCTTCATATTGATCACTGCAGCAGTAGCCTTAGCTATATGGGCTATATCCTGTCAAGGCTATAACAGCCAGCCATCTTCCAAAGCTTCAGAGCACCTTCCACATGCCCAAACTGTCAATCAGCTGATGATCAGCTGACTAGAAGACAAGTTTGGGCCCAAAGGCCTTCAGAGCTTTACCGTTGAGGAAGAGTGCATTCCTGTGAGGCTTTTGAGGATTGACTGTTGACTTGTGCTATCCCCTGCTGGGCAGATAAGTTCCCTTTGGGGAAGACCTTCCATTTTCTTATATTTACTCCTGTTTTATTCCTTTCTTTTTCAGGCAAGTTATTTTAAAGCTAGGAGTGTTCTGTTGTAGTGGAGTGTTTTGAGACTGTAATGTACTTTTAAACGGAACACTCATTTTTTCTGTAAGTTTTAAAGTAGTGTAAAGTAACTGATAACCTATTTTCTGTGGTGAAATTGTTTAATTTTCCATTGTGGGGCTGCCATAGTTTTTGAAAGTGTTTTTTACTGTCAAAAAAGTAACTTCTGTAGACTGGTAGTCTCACTGGTATTTGCTGTCTTCCCTGGGAAAGAGGCACCATTTTTGGCTTGGCCAAGGAACAGATCATCAGTCCCATGGTTGGTTTTCCTTCCAGCCACAAAAAAAAAAAATGCTAAGCAAACAGTGTTTGCCACCACAGCAGGCTAGCAGTTGGCCTCAGTCGCAGGTGGGTGACACTGCTGTGGCCATTTGTTGTACCCCAACCACTCATCTTTAACCCCAAATCCCTGTGATGTAGCACTTACAGCCACTACGAACTGGGGACTGGCCACATCCTCTGCAGCTGTTGGAGTCCCTTCATTGGGTAAGGGAGTGCTACTCTTGTTGGTCCTGGGAGAGGAGAAAAGGGAAGGTTTCCGTTATATTAGAATGTTGTGCCCTTTCCTTGCGAAGCAGCAGTTGCCATTAGTAACATGGTTGACCCCATTTTTCCCGTCAAAAAGAAACAGAAAACCAAGCATGTATCTACTACTCCTCAAATTTCTTTGGAGAAGAGTAGTTTACTGGAACTGGCTCCAGGTTTAATTCAGGATATTGATCCTTCTTGTAAAATAGTTTCTGTTAAAAGAAAGAGCGATGCAGCTTTTCCTGAAGAGATTCAAGTTTCAAAATCTGAACAGGAAGATGCAGGAGTGGATCCAGGGTTTTGTTCTCAGATTTCTGATTCAGTCTCAGAGGAGAGCCCAGTTTCTGGTTCTTCCTGTGGGATTTCCCTCTCTGACTATTGCTAGAATGTCCCAGTGTTTACAGTGGGAGAAAACTTAAGTCACTCAGAAGATAATTGAGTTGTTACAGAAGGGTTTTCCAGAACCTACACCCATTCCTCTTGTGTCTTCATTAGAAGATGTGTGTCTTACTGCCTGCATTTTTCCTGATAGTCAGCCAGCTTGTCCCTAAAAAGATAGATAGGATGAATAAAGTTCTTCAGTCTTTTAAAAGTTTATATACCATTCCCAAACTTGACCCAGCAGCTATAGCCTTAGTTTACTCCACTGCTGCTAAGCACTTAGTTAATTCCAGTCCTGCTCTTCTAATAACGATAGGAACATTTATTGATAGTATTGGAAAAAGTGTATACTTCTGCAACTTTGATTTTTTTATCATTTTAAATTGTCAGGCTCATATGTTAAAATTTGGTCTGACATCTTGTGAAAGTATGAGGAATGTTTTATCTACAGATTCAATGTTGTCTCCATCTGGTCCTCTGGTACCAATCCAGCCAAATCTTCTAGTCTTCAACTCTCTGGGCTTCGCCTCCCCTACCCACAATCTCCCTCTCCCCAACAGACACTCTAGAGCAAGTTACTGCCATTCATTTTAGCAGCTCATTCAATGGCTCCACTAAAACTTATCCTCTTGGCACTTTTTGTATAAGGTTTCTGTAGTACTTTTCCCCTACCCTTTAGAGACAGTGATTTATAGGTTAGGTATAGGACAGGTTAGGTAGATCAGCTAGATTTAAGTTTAGATTTGTTATTTTGGTTGTGTGTGTGTAGTTAGCAGTGGGCTTTTCTTGTCTCTTAGACTTTGTTGTTTGCAGTGTTGTTCTCTCTTTTTCTAGGTAGGATATTTTTTTTCTAGAGTGTAGTTAGCGTAGTGTTTTTTTCTTTTGGGTAGTGGGTAGTGTTGATACAAGATGTCCTTCAAGGATGCATCTGCAGTCCTTACAAATGGGTTGTCCTGTCGTCAGGCAGCCCTTCGGTCGGCCGGATTCCAAAGTCTGGGTCTGGCCTCGGCTGGTGTCGCACTTCACCCGACGTCATAGCGGCAGTTCTTCGGGTATAAAGGCATCAGCCGACGCCATTTTCCCCAGTCTTTCTTGCCGCGTGGCGCCCGAAGCAGAAGCTGTTCGCAAGTGCCGGTCGGCAGACCTCCCAACCATACCGAATTACTCGGTATTTACCGAATTTTGGGGTCCAAATAAAGGGGTGCCACGATTCCCGATTGGCACCCCTTCATTTACGATTTTTTTGCTTCATTTTTTTTATTTTTTAAAAAATCGCGCTGTCGGAGCTGACGTCATCACGTGCGGGATGACGTCAGCGCCGTCAGGGCTACCAGCCAGTCGGAATTGAGCTCAAGGAGCTCGCATCATTATTTCCGGCTATTTCCAGCTGGCTGCGTAGTGCGGGCGGGAATACTGAGCAGCGAGAAGTTGAACCTTACCAGGCAGGCCGCAGGAACATTAATGGCAGGCAGTAATGTTGCTCATCAGTTTTTTTTTTCCAAGTCGGGCCGGCTGCGAGCAAGTATACAGCAGCAATGGGAACTACAGGCAGCACTGCAGCAGTACCATATCAGTTTTATTTTTCCAAGCAGCAGGCATCGTGAGCAGGTAAGCATTGGACAATTGCGGATACGTGTATTTATGTGTTGTGTATCTGTGCACATGTCTGCAATGATGCAATCCCCTTCATTGCTATTTGTTTTCTTTGGGCTCGCATTTGCACTGGTAACTTCTTATTTGAATGCATTTGGGCTCCGTAAGAAGCAGATTAATTTACAAACAAAGTCTGGGGTTGGTAACTTCTCATTTAGAAATGAATTCATTTACAGTTGCCTAATAACTTCTTATTTGAATGCACAGCATGCTTTGGGCTCCTTAAGAAAATTTCTTTACTGTTGTTTGAAGTTCCGTTTCGCTCATTGCTATTTGTGCTCGCATTGCATTCGTAACTTCTTATTTGAATGCACTAGCAATAGCATGCTTTACAGGAGAAAATATACTTTCATGTTTATGTTGGCTTACAGGCAAGAGTGTGTGCTGCTTATTTAACAGAAATTGCTTTTGTTGTATTTTAATGGCTGCAGGAGAAAATGTGCTTTCATGTTCACATTGGCTTACAGGCAAGAGTGTGTGCTGTGCTCTCTACTCAGATAAACTGCTTTCGTTTTACTTGTATTTTAAGCTGCAGGAGAAAACTTGGTTTCAGTTTCATGTACATTTTGGCTTGGCTTACAGGAAGAGAAAGTGTGTGCTTATTTAACAGAGAAATTGCTTTTGTTTTACTTGTATTTTAAAGGGTGCAGGAGAAAATGTGCTTTCATGTACATATTGACTTGCAGGCAGGGCAATGTGTGCTTTACTTATTTAACAAACTGCTTTTGGTTTAACAGCTGCAGCAGAAAGTGTGTGTGAGGGAGACTGTCTGGAATGTTGGCTCATACATACTTTTGGTCTGTTTCTCAAAAAATTTTTGTTTTCTGACAAATCCAGTGAGAACTGAATTCACTAAATAATAATTGCCATTTAAGTTTCAGTCTTCCTGTCTTTCAGGAAATGCATGCTTGGTAACACAAAACATTTCATACTAGCAAGCAACTTTTCTAAGATCATACAAACAATGTTTAAAATGTGTCCCTGGGTTTGGGCTTTTGTCCCCTTCCCAATCAATTTTTGGTTATTTCCAGATTTCTTATGCTGCATAGGTCTTCAGGGGGAGAGGAGTATAGTACTGTTGATAGTAAGTGTGTTTGTGTTGTCAGTAGACTAAGTAGTACGACAGGTAGAATACTTACTTTTGATGTAGAAGGCTGTGGGGGTTCTAATCCCACAGCATGTAGATTGCTGATACTGTACTCTGTTGTACTTTGCAGTCCTGAGAATGTTCTCTTTGGCAGAGATGGCTAGTAATTATGAACCTGTTATCAGTTTGCCATCCATTCCCAGTTGTAATATTACTGGCTTTTTTTTTTTTCTATGCGACAGGCAATTTATATCTCAAGGGCAACAGGCACGTTATTTGTAGATGAAACAATGAAATATTAAGTTGTTTGACAGCGGCAACCTCTTCATTAGTTACATATCTCCTTAATGTAGAAATATTATGTGACTTTTACTTCTGCAGAGATTGTGCATATTTAGTGATACTGGTGGATTGTAGACATTGCTCAGACTTTTATAATGGAAATGTTCTGAACTGGGCAGTTTAGTCAAATATTGGTTCATGCATTTTGTTTCATTGCTTACTGTAAAAGTGTTCAAAACAATAAATTTAAAACGCACTGTAGCAAGTATGCTGTATTATACAAGGAATATAATTTAATATTGTCCGGAAGATGTATCAAAGAACACATGTAATGTTTTGTGTGCAAGGGGGCCTATAATTTGAAAACAGCCCAAACCTAATCTTACCACTGGCCAGATGCATTTTCTTTGTGGGTTTCAATGTTGTTTCAATGAATGTGAGTTTCAAGGGCAGATAAGTTATAATGCTAAGTCTGTTTTCATTGTGAGACTGTATTGCTTTGTTTAGCAGAGGTCTAGTAGTGTTTATGCTATAAAATGTAAAATAAACTTTTTTAATCCAAATAAACATTGTAGAAGTAAAGCAGTAAGCACATTATAGTGTTTATGGTAAATAGGGCAAATTAACCAGATAACGGTACACTGGAATGGCTGCAGGGGACTCTGGTGCCATTTTTGGTTATCTGTTCTTCAGTTTGCATTTGAACGTTGGTATCCCACAATTCCACTGGAGTGGGTGGGGTTACATAATTATGTATGCAAATTATATGTTAATCAGCGTACAGATTTGTACCTCTTTTTCATGGGCCTTGTCCAGATTTTTGATGTTTCCAGGTTGAGAGGTATGCCGGTCGGTCAGAACCAGAGATTACTACTACAAGTACCGAAGACTTCTAAAAAGCTAAGTACCCCGTTGGGGACTCTTTCTTGCCTCAGCCGATGTCAGAAAAAGTGAATAACTGTTTAACTTGTGGGAAACAAATACCTCATAAAGATTTCCACTCTTACTGCTTACCTTGCTTAGGCCCAGACCACGACGTAGCAGCTTGTCTAGCCTGTGCTTCTTTCAACCGACGGACACTTAGACGTCGGTCGGAATTTGCTGAAGAGTTTTTCAGCTCCGATTTCGCTTACATTATGCCGTCGGATACTCCGACTACGCAAATTTCTAAAAAACGCAAGGAAAAGGACCAACACTCGCGGTCCGCGGTTTCGGCCGAAACCGCGGTTAAGCCAACCCCGAGTGTCTCGGTTTCGGCTGAAACAGAGTCCACGGTTCTTCCTTCGGCTGAAAGCTTGCCACTTACCGAGGCTTCTTCCAGCCAGGCTGAATCTGCTACTGAAATCACACCTGCTCTTGCAGGTTCGCAGGATTTATCTGATACTATCCCTTTGGATATTTCTACCCCTGCACGTGGAGCTGCTAGGCCTCCTGCATCCATGTCGATTAAGGCCTTTGCCAGGGCTAAAGCAGCTAAAACTACCAAAACTGTGCCTGCTAAGACCCCCTCTCACAGGCCTAGCTCTAGTTCACAAATGCTTAGTCTAGCAGAGGATCTCATTTCTTTGATCCGGGGATCCCAACCACATCCAGACAGGGCCTCTCACCCACCTCCAGAGAAGAGGATTAGAGTAGAGCCCCGAGCCAGTTTCTTCAGATGGCTCCTCTGATGAATCAGATAATTCAAACCCTCCAGAAGGCCCCTTTTCTCCTTATGAGGACTCTGGTGCAGAAGACTCCATTCCTTCTGCCTCTCCGCCTGAGGAATTTTCTTTTGGGGAAACCTTGCATGCTATGAGGGAACAATTTCAATGGCAGGGCCAGGATTTTTCAGACTCTAGGAAAAGGCTTAGAACCTTTTTGCATTTGCCACAGCATAGGCCTTTAGCCATTCCTCCAGTACTTACTGTTGTGGGTGATGCTTTTAATGATGCTTGTACTGCTCCTGATTCTCTTCCTCCGGCCCCTGCTAAGCGCAATAGGTACTACAGGGTTCCGGACACACATTATCATTTGTATAAAGCCCCTTTTGCAGATCCCGAAATTATCTCCCAGGGACCCAAGGCTGTAGCAGCTTCTTCTACCAAAAACCCCCTCCCCTCTGAAAGGGAATCTAGGGCCTTAGAGAGATGGGGTAAAAAAGTTTACACTTCTGCTACTCTTTCAGCTAGGGCCTTGAACTGTCAATTCCACATGATTCAGTATCAGGAATTTATGTTAGACCAATTAACTAAAAAACTGTCCTCGGATGAACCATTAGACAAAAAATCTGTACAGGAAATGTTACATAGCATTCAGCAGGTCAGTAATCATTCCTTAAAATGCGGCTATGATGCACTGGAGGCTTCCTTTAGATCAGCCATGACTGGCACAGTGATCAGAAGACATGCATGGTTAAAAGAGCAGTCCTTACCAAACCATGTTAAATCAAAGCTCCTAGATGCTCCCATGGATAAGCTCAATTTGTTTGGCTCCCCTGCGCAGCAGGTGCTGAAGAAGGTGGAAGAGAAAGCAAAATCTGTCCAGACAGTCAAGGATTTCTTGCAGGTCCAGCCTCCAAGGTTTAGCAGGAACTGGCCTTCCAAGAATTGGTCCTTTCCAGACACCGCCAGAGCTCCGAGAGGCAGGAATAGGCACTCAAGAGGCAGGGGTCAATCTAGAGGTGCCTACAGGGGACGTCAGTGGCAGGCTAACAACCAACGAGGTACAGCCACAGATCCAGCCACCACCACTTCCACAGGACAATCACAGTGACTTGGCTCTAGCACCGCCTACCAGGGAACAACTAGAGGCACCCTTAGGCGGGAAGCTAGCCTTATTTTCAGTAAACTGGCATTACATCACAGGAGACAAATGGATTTTACAGACAATAGACCAAGGTTACAGGTTTCACTTCCATACTCTACCAAGGAAGAGAGGAATGCCAAACCTACCTCCAAATCAGAAGACAGAAGCTCTAGAACAAATAACTCACTTACTAAGGATGAGAGCTGTAGAAAGGGTACCATCTATGGAACAAGGGCAAGGATTTTACTCCAGACTCTTCCTGGTACCAAGAAAACAAAACCAATGGAGACCTATTCTCGACCTGTCCGCTTTAAACACATACCTCATTGTTCCAAAATTCAAAATGCTGACCCTACAGCAGCTTCTTCCCATGCTGGGCAAGGAGTCTTGGCTGGTAACTCTAGATCTCAAGGAGGCATACCTGCACGTCCCCATACGACCAAATTGCAGAAGATACCTCAGATTTCTTGCAGGATCAGAGCATTATCAATTCTCAGCATTGCCCTTTGGCTTATCTACTGCGCACAGAGTATTCACGAAATGCCTGGCATCAGTAATTGCTCATTGCAGGCTTCAGGGAATTCAAATTTACCCTTACCTGGACGACTGCCTGTTACAAGCGGACAACAAAATCAAATTAACAAAAGATTTGGAAAGGGTCATTCATCTACTACAAGCCCTGGGATACACAGTCAATATAAAAAAGTCAAGGCTGATACCATCCCAGAGGATAACCTTCTTGGGTGCAGATTTGGACACAACAAAACAAATGGCATTCCTGACAGTAGAAAAACAGGAGCAACTCCCTTTCTACTTCATGGCATTAACAAAGTAGAACCAGCTAACAGCAAGAAAAGTCCTGCAAGCTCTCTGTTACATGGCATCCTGCATAATATTAATTCCACATGCCAGACTACATATGAGAAAGTTACAGTGGTACCTAAGGAATTTATGGTCTCAGCACAAGCACAGACTAGAAACCCAAATTCCAATAATTCCATGCCTGAAACAAGAATTCCAATGGTGGGCCCAGGCCTGTCAATCAAACAAGGGACTGCCCTTCCACAGCACTCAACCAAGCCAGACCATCACAACAGACGCCTCAGACCTCGGTTGGGGGGCACACATGCTGGACAAGTGCATACAAGGCTTATGGACTCAAGACCAGCTGCACCTACACATAAATCAAAAGGAAATGCTGGCAGTAAAACTGGCAATTCAGGCATTCAGACCTTTTCTTCAACAGGGTCAACTGCTGATAAGGACGGACAACACCACAGTTATGTGGTACATCAACAAACAGAGAGGCACACATTCATACTCTCTATGCCGGATGGCAATGGACCTCTGGAATGTGGCACTGAGCTTCAACATTCAGCTACAAGCAATTTTTGTGCCAGGAAAAGAAAATATACTAGCAGACATCCAAGGCAGAACTACCATGGATGCCCACGAATGGATGCTGCATCTGGACATCTTCAAAACCATTACAGGGAAATGGGGACTGCCAGAAATAGACTTATTTGCATCCCCACACAATCACCAACTGAAAAAATTCTGCACAAGGACGTACCACCCACTTGCTTGGAAAGTGGACTCCCTATCTTTCAGTTGGACAAACCTGACAGCATATGCATTCCCACCTCTTCCTTTGATGCACAAGGTGCTACTGAAGATCAAAGAAGACCGTCCAAGGATCATCCTGATAGCTCCAGACTGGCCAAGGCAACATTGGTACCCATTACTGAGGAGTATGTCTCGGGAACAAATATGGCCTCTGCCCCTAGTTCCCTTGCTGTTAACACAGAACAACTTCAAAACCCTGCATCCAAACCTGAAAACACTGCAGCTGACTGCCTGGAACATTGCATAAGACCAAATAACCCAGATTTATCTCAAAGGGTTAAAGACATTCTCTTGGAGGCTCGCAGACCCTCAACAAGAAAAAATTATTCAGCAAAATGGAAAAGATATCTCATTTGGAGTACTGCAAAAGGAGAGAATGTGTCACTGGTAAACATAGCTAACATCCTGGAATACGTGGCAGAGCTCTTCCACAACGGCCTGTCCTATTCTTCCATTAAGATTCATGCATCAGCTATTTCAGCAGAATACAACTTGGATCCTCCAGTATTCTCACATCCTCTGCTCAGGCAGTTTCTGAGAGGAATTAAAAATGTAAAGCCACCCAGGAAGCCGCCATTGCCAGCGTGGGACTTGAACTTTGTGCTAGAAAAGTTGACACTCCCTCCTTTCGAGCCAGCAGCAACAGCAGAATTACAGTACTTATCATGGAAAACTGCTTTCCTGCTTGCAATCACTTCTGCAAGAAGGGTATCTGAGCTACAGGCATTAATGGCAGTACAGCCCTTCCTGATCTTCCATCAAGATAGAGTGTCCATGAGAACTAATCCTACTTTTATGCCAAAGGTGGTCTCCAGGGTATCTTTAAATCAAGCTATCCACCTACCTACATTCTTCCCCAACCCACAAAACAGGGGGGAAAGACTGCTGCATACCTTGGATGTACATAGACAATTACGTTACTACCTGGACAGGACCAAGAGCAATAGAAAAACTGACCAGCTACTGGTAGCATATGCAACAGGAATGGAAGGAAAAGCAATTTCAAAACAGACAATCTCTAAGTGGATAGGAAATTGCATTAGATTTTGTTACTCCTACCATGGAAAGAAAACTCCAGAAAACATCAGGCCTCACTCTACAAGGGCTACAGCCACTACCACAGCTTTTTTATGAGGAGTGGCTACCAAAGACATTTTAGAGGTTGCTACTTGGAGCTCCGTGCATACATTTGCCAAGCATTATAATTTACCTTTATACTCCAGATCCCGAGCAGGTTTTGCCACTGCTGTTTTGCAAGGGATCTTAACTACACCATAATCTATTTCTCCTCCTCCCCAGTTTGGCTATGGTATTCTACCCATTTGTAAGGACTGCAGATGCATCCTTGAAGGACATAGTACAGTTTTGTACCTACCATAAATGTAGATGTCCGATAGGCATGCATCTGCAGTCAGGATTACCCACCCTCCTTCCCCTCTGTGGTACTCCTAGGGTATTTGCCCATCTTGTAGCTAGCTGGGGGAATCTACTATGGTGTATTTGTTTGTATATATGTACATACATGCTTATTTTTTGTTTGCTCTCTACTATTTGGAACCATTTGCATTTATCCAAATTTAGCCTTCCTAGAGGGCACCTGGCATCTGGGGCAAGAAACACTGAGGAAAATGGTGTCGGCTAATGCCTTTATACCAGAAGAACTGCCGCTATGACGTCGGGTGAAGTGCGACACCAGCCGAGGCCAGACCCAGACTTTGGAATCCGGCCAACCGAAGGGCTGCCTGACGACAGGACAACCCATTTGTAAGGACTGCAGATGCATGCCTATCGGACATCTACATTTATGGTAGGTACAAAACTGTACTTTCTGCCTTATCCATGGATAAGGGATTCAAAAAATGTATTGCTTGTGGGCAGAAGCTGCCCTTACTAGATGCACACGATAAGTGCGCCTGTTGTTTGAGGGCTGCCCACCTCGATTCCCCCTGCATGATCTGTGAGTGGTTTGGGTTAGGGCATTGAATGAGAAGAAGGGTAATATTAGTCTCCCACAGCTTGTGCTTCCTTGGCTCCGAAGGACAGCTCCAAACATCCTCACTGCACTTCCAAGGACTCCGGGACCTCCAGAAGGGATCATAAGAGGTCCTTCTCTGTGTCTGTGCCTGGTCTCTCTTCTGGCATACCAGACACAAAGGTTCCAAGGCCTTCTAGTGATCCAGCAGCCTCTGCACTTTTGGAGCCAATTGCCCTTGGTGCTGACTACTAGCAAGGCTTCATCTCTGGTCCACGGTGTACTGAGTCCCTTTTTACTCAAAGGGGCTCCATCAGGTCCCTGTCCACTCCACCGGAGTCTTCTCATTCTTTGCCCAAGTTATGAGTGTCTCCAGCTGGAATCCAGCACGTGGGCTCTTCATCTTCCAAGTGACCCTCAAAGCCCACATCTGTAGCTTTGCCCGTAAAGTTGAGGTTGGTGGGCAATTTCAAAGCATCAGTCTTGGAGCAACTGATGAAGTTCTTTTTGCAGTTTCAGATGCAATTAGGTCTTATCGCTTCGGGTCCGGGACCTCTTCCCAGAACCTCGGTTCCATCATCCTGGTTTCCTTCCTTGGTCCTTGTGGATCCAAGGTCCCATGGCCTGGCTGCATTCCCACCCCCAGGGTCAGATCTGACAGTTTGGCCATCTTTGGCACTGAATCCTACCGTGGTCTCATTGACTCCTGCTGTGTTGAAGCTGAGCAGGCCTTGGAGCCATGGCATCTAGGCTGGCATTTCTGGGTCAGGTTCAATGATTTCCACTTCAGGTTTGTTCCTCCCACTTGGAGCTTTGTTCTTCAACAGCTCAGCTGTGGTCTCGATGTCAAGGCGAGATGTACCTCCCCTACTTTTGGGAACATCTAAAGAATCTTTGGATATTGGGACTGTCGGCTCCAGGAGGCCACTGTCCACCTCCACAATTGACTTCATGTTGAGGATGTGCCGCTCTCAAGTGAGAGGTTGGTCTTCCTCAGCCAGTGTTCCATCCCCATTTTCATCTGTACCTGCAGTCAGTCATCAGCCTCCTCCCAATGCACAGCTTCCTGCCTCTTCCCACTTTCATGTGGGTTCAGCAAAGCTGGAGGTCTCAGGCAAGAGGCAGTGCAAGAGGAAGCACCTCGACTCCCCTGAGGAGTCTGTCATTGAACATACAAACCTCGAAGAAGGAGAGGGGTCCCCTAAGTCACCACAGGTTAACGTCTCTGTTGGTGATCTCTTGGAGCTTCTTCATCAGTGGGCTGCACCACCAAAGCCCCTCTCCAGGGGAGTCAGTGTTTTTGGGGACCTTGGGTAGGCTCATCCACACCTTGGGTAGTTCCCCGTCCAGATGCACTCATAGACCTGGTGTCTCAAACGTTTTGGAAGGAACCCAACATCATGGAGCTTATTCCTAAGAAGCCTGATAAAATTCTTGGTCCTCCCAGGGATCAGGCACATTGGTGTAAGGGCCCATCTGTGGATGTGATTGTAGTGACAGTTGTCACCAGGAAGGAAATCTCTGAGGAGGTTTCATCAGTCCACCCCCCTGAACAGAGAATCTCTGGCTTTGTACCATCAAGGAAAGTGATTTTATGCCTCAGCGACATATGCTGCAAGGACACACTACTACTTATCCCACTTGAAAAAGCATCAGCAGGATCTTGTGGCTGAAGTGTCGAGGAATGTTAAGACACATCAGTCTCCAAAGATTCAGAAGAAACTGGAGACTTGGCTGTCTACTCTTCAATCTACTGCGAATGTTTCCACAAGGCTCATTTCGAACGCAGCCAATGGAGCATCCGAAGCAGCTGGCACCACATTGCTATGCGATGTCATACTTGGATGCAGCTATGCAGCCTTGCAGATTGCTGCAAGCTGTCTTTTGTTAGCCCTCCTTTTGATGGCTCTTCTTTGTTTAGGCCTAAGATTAAGGACACTCCTACTAGGAGCAGTCAAGAAAGGAAGATGCTGTCCGCCATAGGAGTGCATTTTACAACCCCTCAACAAACCTTCTCAGGTACTTAAAAGGGGGCAAACATCTCTTTTTTAGAAAGTAGCAGCAGCTATCCCAGGATACTCCAGATGAAGGTACTGCCTATGGCTGGGGAAGGAACCGTAATGGGCAATGCCCTTGTGGCAGGGGCGGTCCCCAAAATCAGGACGTCCTTGGAGCCTTCTGTGCTGGGCCCTTTCAGCATTCCTGAAGGGTTGCCCAACTGTCCTGCTCCGAAGACAGTTGGGGGTCTCTTGGCTGTTCACCCAAATGCTTGAGATGCCATCACCTCACACACACGGGTGTTAAGTGTTGTATCCAGAGGTTATACTATTCCCTCTTTAGAAATGCCAAAGTTCTATTACAGACGTCTCCCAGATATTCCACCCCATCAGAGACTGCAGGCAGTGGTAAAGATTCAGAAGCTGCTGTCATATCAAGTCATCCAAGAGGGCCCCACCAGACCAAAAAGGTTCTGGGGATCTTCTCAATGTGTTTTTTTTTTAACCAAAGAAGAACAAAGATCTCAGGCTGATTATTTAAGTAAATTGAATCCCTTCAGGAAGCAGACCAAATTCCAGATAGTCACTGTGCAGTCCATTTTACCTCTCCTGAGGAAGGACAATTGGATATGCTCAGTAGACCTCAAGGACACCTACCATCATATCAAGGTACAGAGATGTTTTTCAGGAGGTTTCTGCATTTCTGGCTGGGCCAATCATTACATTTCAGAGCCCTGACATTTGTTCTCACCACCATCTCCCCAGGTGTTCACCAAGTGTAGCGCAGTGGCTACAGCCTGGCTTCAGCTTTAGGGATTTCAAGTTTTTCCATAGCTGGATGGTTAACTCCTCACTGCCCCAACAAGAGCATTTCTAATCAGAGCCAGGGATACCTTACTCGAGATGTGTAGCCATTTAAGGATTATGGTCAATTATTTAAACTCAACGCTTTCAATAAAACAAAAAATGTTTTGTAAGATGTGATATAGGCTCAAATGGATATGACAGGAAACAACTATGTAAAAAGTTCAACCTGCTGAACAGTGCATGCATGCAACACAAAAGCTGGAACTAGACATTTAACAAAAAAAACTGTTATACAAAAAAGGTGGGAATAAAACATTTTTAATACAATGATGCTTTCTATAAGGTCTTTAAATATAAATGGTATTGAATATAAATACAAAAAAAGAAAGAATAGTGAATTGTGTTAAAAAATGTAGAGTGCAAATAGCTATGTTACAGGAGACACATTTGGAAAGAACTGAACATGTGAATTTGATAAAGAAAGGTTTTCAGGATGGTTATTCAGAGAAATATCTAGGACAAAGAAAAAGAGGAATACTTATATTAATTGCAAGAGGAGGTCCAATGGTGATAGAAGAGGATAAAAATAATAATGGTGGATTTTTAGTACTAAGGGGCTACTGGCAAGGAAAGGAAGTGGATTACACTTGTATTTATATACCACCTAAAACTGCTATAATGGATCTTAAGAAAATTCTGGGAGAAATAATTAGTTTTCAGCAAGGAATATTACTTATAGGTGGGGAATGGAATTTGATTTGCATCAGTAAAGATGTGTCTGGGGGCCCAGAAGAGAAAGTATAACAAAGGAGGGGAGATTTTTGACAAAAGTTTTGAAAATATTTGGCCTGGAAGATGTGATTTCAGTAATAGGAGTTCGAAGTGAATTTACATATTCCCCAAGATATAAAAACTGGGCTAGGCTAGACAGAATTTACATTTCACAGGAGCATGTGCATTTAATTGAAGTTCTTGATATGCACCCAATAACTATTTCAGATCATGCGCCAATAATAACTAAAATAAAAACACAGGGTAATGAAATAAAAATGGGACACTGGCTCTTTCCCACCTATCTGGAAGATAGTGGATATTATTCAGGAGCTATTAAATATGGTATTTACTTCTGAAAATATAGCTAGGAAGTTGGGTAAAATTAAGGTGGAGTTTAAACATAAGGTGGAAATAAAAGAAAGGAAGCTATGGTTTAAGAAGTAACAAGAATTATTTAGAGGGACTGACAAATGTTAAAGTATTGCAGAATTGGGAGAATCTCACAAAACAAGAAGAGGATCAACTGCAGAATGCTAAGCAGAAAATAAGGGATTTCCTTGATAACATACAAGAGTTTAGAAAGGTTGCTGTTAAGCAACTGTTTTTTGATAACAGCACCAGACCACAAAGACATTTAGCACAACAACTCAGGCAAGAGAAAGTACAAAGAGCTGTCACCTAACTTACGGAGCCTGTAACATGGAGGGTAACTAGATCCTGTAGAGGTACTATAAATATTTTGGAAATTCTATGAAAATCTGTATAAAGCAGAGAAATATGGAAATCAAGAAAATATATAAATGGAAAGGTTTATGGAAGAATTAAATATGCCAAGGTTAGAGGTAGATGAGGCTTAATTACTAATGGTTAGGATAGAAGGAAAGTAGATAAAAGTTGTGATATGCAACCAATCTACACGAAAGTCCCCAGGAATAGATGATATTCCTGTGGAAGTTTGGAAGCTAGGAGGCAAAAGAAACTGATAAAGATCTAGAAGGTTTTGTTTAACAGTATTTTATAAGGAGAAGTACCAACATCTTGGAAGAAAGTGGCGGCAGCTGTAATACCTACAGAGGGTAAAAATCCATCGGATCCAGCTTCATAGAGCCCCATTTCATACTAAAACATGATTATAAAGTGTTCATATATATAATGGCTAAAGGAATGGCAAAAGTAATGACAAAATTGATAGATATGGATCATTGTGGTTTTGTGGAGGGGTGACAAATGTTTGACAACATTAACAAAACATTGATCCAGAGGGAAGCAGAATGTAAGAAAATACCATTGTTGGTGGTGGGTTTTGATGCAGAGAAAGCATTTGACAGAGTAAGCTGAGGCTTTGAGCAGGGCAACGGAAGCATTTGTATTTCCTGAAAAAAATATAAGGTCGATTAGGCTATATGAGGAATCTAAGACAAAAATTAAAGTGGATGGGTTCCTCTGATAACATCTGCTTGAGCAGAAGAACCAGGCAGGGGTGTCCTCTTTCCCCTTTGTTATTTGCATTATATTTAGAAGCACTGGCAAAGAAAATAAGGGGCTCAGAAATTCAATGATTTAATTGATAATGATAGTCAGGAAAAGCTGGATGTATTTGCAGATGATATTATTTCATACCTGACAAAACCAGGAGGAGACATTACAGTAATGTTCTTCGTGTTTCACTGTTGCAGTCATTACATTTGGGGAATCCTGCTGGCAGGTTGCCCTCAGTCGGCCTGAATTCCAAAGTCTTGGGTCCTGCGGTGGTTGATGTCACCCCTTCACTGATGTCAGGTCATCAGGGGTATAAAAGATGCAGCCGACGCCATTTTCCTTCAACTTTCTTGCCGCGTGGTGCCCGAAGCAGAAGCAGTTCGCAAGTGCCGGTCGGCCGACTCCTGAGATTTTCTTGTTCGAGTTTCAGATCTGAAGTCTTCAATAAAGCTAAATACCCAATTGGGGAAACTTTTTTCTTGCTCCAGACCGATGTCAGAAAAAGTTAATAATTGTATTTCTTGTGGAAAGCAAATACCTCATATGGACTTTCGTTCTTACTGTATTCCTTGCCTAGGCCCTGATCACAACATTTCAGGTTGTCGGTTATGTGCTAGATTTAACCAACGCACTATTAAGCATCGGTATGATTTTGCATTAAATTATTTTGGATGCAGGTTTAATTATCCAGAAATGTCATCGGATAGCCATCCGACTACTGGAGTTCACAAAAAACGCAAAGAAAAGGAGAGAGATAAAAAACCAAGGCCCAAAACCGACGACAAAGCTTCTCCTAAGCCAGTCGCCAGTTCTCAGTGAGGCGCTTTCGCAGCCCCTGACGCCTGCTACTTTAGAGTCGCAGGCCTCTACCGACTCCCACATGGAGTCGGCTATGCCGCTGGAAACTCAAGGTATTAGAAACTCGGACACTGTTCCCTCAGATGGGTCCAGAGCCGCTGATCAGGCACCGGCTTGTGAGGGTGTATTCAGACCTAAACATCTTTATATTAGATTCATATGCTCAAATATCAGCAACATGTCATGGCATTGCTTAAACAGAAAATGTTGTTAAACTCTGAATGTGCAGAAAACAAGGAAATGCAGGATTTATTGCATGCAGCTGAACAAGTTGGAAAGCATACTTTGCAATGTGGTTTTGATTCTTTGGAGGCCTCCTGCAGGGCCGCAGTTACAGGTTCTGTAATTAGGAGGCATGCTTAGTTAAAGGAACAAAATCTGCCTGATCATGTCAAAGTTAAATTATTAGATTCACCTTTACAGCATGATACTTTGTTTAGTGTTAAGGCAGACGAGGTGTTAAAGAAAATGGAGGACAAAGCTAAATCTATGCAAACTGTCAAAGATTTTTTACAAGTACAGCCACCTAGGTTTAGTAGACACTGGCCTACAAAGAATTGATCTGTTCCTGTGTCAGACAGACCTCAAAGGGGCAGATCCAGATGCCAGGTT